>NC_142772.1:3087500-3267500 GCF_988280905.1 Pimephales promelas | reverse complement strand
CTTTGTTAATGTTAGTTCATGAAAATACAGCTGTTCATTGTTTGTTCATGTTAGTTCACGGTGCATTAACTAATGTTAACAAGATTTTAATCAAGTATTAGTAAATGTTGAAAATAACATTAACAAAGATTAACAAATGCTGTATATGTGATATTCATTATTAGTTCATATTAACTAATGTAGTTAACTTATGTTAACTAACGAACCTTATTGTAAAGTGTTACCATAAAAAGTCTTCACTGTAAAACCCAACAAGGCAAGTTAACTCATTTCATTTGAGGAAACCGATTGCCTCAATTCATTTAAGTTTAAAAAAACAATAGTTATGAGTACTCTGAATTTCACTAAAACAATAATATTTCTTAAAACGCACTTAAACTTTACAGTACACTGCATTTAATACTGTATATAGCTGAAACTTCACTTTGTTGAGTAAAAACAGCATGGCTAACATTTTAAAAACAATCTAATTTATCCACACACCGATGTGTTGCGACTAATAAGCCTTATTTAGTATTAACAAGATTTAAATTATAAATATTGTCAGTGAAAAACAACTTTGATCTATTCCTCTTACAAAGCTATTTAAGGATATTCGTTTGTGACAGGTTTTCATGTAGGTGAAATATGCCTTTTAATATGCTTTTACACACACACCATCACACTGAGTGAATTAAAAATCTAAGTGTGTAATTAAAGCTCAGTTTGACAGCTGTCAGGGGGAAATGGTTTCTCTGATTACTCGGATCAGATCTTTTCTTGTTTCAATACTTTCTCTTAATGCACTTCAGACTTGATCTGAGAATATATGATTCAGCTTTAATGTTAATTCACTTTTTTTAATCGATATTATTACTGCACTATATTCCCCAGATGTTAGCATGCATACTAACCCTAAATATATTGTCAGATGGGGATGTATCCTGTGAAACTAATTTGCTGCAGTCATTATTATTTTTGCTTTATTATAGTATTTAGTGATGGCTATAAAAGAAATACCTAAACTTTAAATGGATTAAGGTTTTAAAAATGTCCCCAAAAATGAAAATTATGTCATTAATAACTTACATAACACCCTCATGAACTTTCGTTCATATTTGAAATGCAAATTCAAATATTTTACGTTTCCGTCACACCAAATCTTGTTCATAAAAAGTTTTTGAAAATATGTATCTCAATGCAAGTCTTCTGAAGAGACACAAGCACTTTATATGATGAACAGAATTAATTTAGACTTTAATTCACTTATAAATATTAATAAGCTGCGCACATACAGGTAAATGGGAGCTCAACTGTATATTTGAGCTTTCGATTTCCATATTCAGAAGACAGATTAAACCACTCGGTGCATGTTTTTATTGAAGGAGTAGTTAACTTTTTTTTTTTTTTTTACTTTTGCTGATAATTTACTCGCCCCCATGTCATCCAAGATGTCCATGTCTTTCTTTCTTCAGTCGAAAAGAAATTAAGGTTTTTGATGAAAACATTCCAGGATTTTTCTCCATATAATGGACTTCAATGGGGTCCAAACTGTTCAAGGTCCAAAAGACAGTTTCAGTGCAAACTACAAACTGTTGAAAGGGCTTTAAATGATTCAAAACGTTGAATAAGGGTCTTATCAAGCGAAACGATCGCTCATTTAAAAAATAAATAACAAAGTTTAAGTTTTATAAGCTCAAATGGTCGCCTTGCTCTGTTCTGTGATGAGCGTTCGTGACTCTCCTGTTCAAACTCGTTCATCAAAATGAACGAATCTTTTTTCGAGTCAATTCGTTCATTTCGTTTGTTGAATCAACCAAAATCAACCAAGGCGAGCATAATTGGACGCTTGATAAGACCCTTATTCATCGTCTGGAATCGTTTAAAGCACTTTAAACAGTTTACAGTTTGCACTGAAACTGTCTTTCGGACCTTGAACCGTTTGGTCCCCATTGAAGTCCATTATATGGAGAAAAATCCATCAAAAACCTTAATTTCTTTTCGACTGAAGAAAGAAAGACATGGACATCTTGGATGACTTGGGGTGAGTAAATTATCAGCAAAAGATTTTTTTAAAGGTGAACTACTCCTTTAACTAGCCTACTTGAAGCATAGTAATAATAATTTTATTAAATTTCAATTATATAACGCATAGATTTAAGATAAGATAGCTTTAGTAGTGAGCTTCTTGTAGCTTGTGGTATAAAACCTACGTTTTTGGAAGAGTAGCCACTCTAAAATTACGAGTAGCTTGGCAAGGCTCATTTGGTTGGCTTCACCAACATTGTCTGAATCCACTTTTATATTGTACATCATGATAATTTCACCCATGTCGTCTTGTATCTGCCCTTAACCCCTCTCCATCTGCCAGGGAATCATAATCCCTCTTTAGAAAGGGTATTCTTTCATGAAGCTCTGCCGTAAGAACACAGAGATTAGAAACAGCTAGTCATGGATCTGACGCTAACGGGAGACTCGCGCGGTGGAGGAGGGGAGCAAAGAATAAAGCTACGACTAGTGGGAAGAATTCATTTTTCAGTGTTTTTTCAACATCTTTTTTAGTCCGACCATGTTTGCTCAAGGTCACGATAGCGGAGACATTTGTGTTAATGTAAGGTAATGTTGGAACTGGTGGCTGAAATAGTTGCTTTACTGAAAAGCCCAAAGTATAGTTTAGTTTACTAAACTACTCATGTCATGACTCATGTCATTCTAAACCTGTAAGACTTTCATTCATCATCAGAACACAAATGTTTTTGATGAAATCTGAGTGATTTTTGTCCCTCCATTGACAGCTACGCAACTACCACTTTAACTCTTCAAAAAGTTCATAAAGAGAATGAGATTGTAAAACTAATCCATATGAATTGAGCGGTTTAGTATCCCATGAACAGATTGAATTTAGGCTTTAATTAACAAAACATTATAAACATTCATTAACTCACATTTCTTGTGGTAAAAGGAAGCTCAAGCATGTTCGCTTGACATGTGAGAGCCAATTATGTTCGTTCTCGTGTTACACATCACGAGAGATAATATAGAATATAGAGAAATATTTTCTGATGAAACATTTCTGAATTATGCCGAATTTTATTCAACTGTGATTAACGCAAATTTTTACTTTTGAAATGCAGAATTACATTTTTTTATCTTCTGTTCATCTTACTTGCAATATCCTAACGTTTAAAAGTAGAGTAGCAGTTATTAATTTATTATTAATTTATTATTAATAAATTAATAATTTTAATTAATAGGAATGTGCTGGAACATTTTAACTCTTTACCCGCCAAGGTTTTCTAATAAAAAAAGCTGCCTGCCAACATTCTCGATCAGCCCAATTATTTCATTACTGAATGAATCAGCATTTTTTAATGAATCTATTGAATGAATGATTCAATGACAAATACATTTTTAACAGGCAATATAATCGATACATCAGTATTTGATGCGCCATGTTACTTTCAAAAGTGGGTTTTGCTCTATTTTGATATCGTAGATTTTTTCATCTATCCCAGTGTGCAACTCTAGTTCACATTCATTTTCCTTTTTGTTGAAGTGGCAGTAGTGAATGTATTATTATGAATGTGTATTGTAATGAGATGAGATGATCTCTAAACAATTTACGATCCTAACCTTCTTCAGTAGCATTTGTTGTTGCATCACTATGTCCTCGTCATCTATCGAAATCTTCTTTTTTTTATTCATTTTTTTTCACTCACACCCCATCCTGCCTTATCCTAACATGGTGCAAGATAATGGATTCCCTCAAGGCAAACACAGTGCTTCCTCTACAGCTGCTGCGTCTGCAGTGAAATTGATCTGCTGCTTGTACTGTACATGAGGTTGAGACTTAACAAATCTGCCTCCTGCTGTGCGTTAAAATATGAGCGGAGCTGTCCATGTATCTTCCACATGTAAAATACATGTGAATCTATGGCTGATAGAAATAAATGAACATAGAAAACATCAAATATCATGTTATCCCCCTAAAAAAAATATACAGATGCAATAAATACAGCACGCTAAATACTCTTTTAATTAACACCAAAATACTCTGAACAGCAATATACATCTTCAAATTGCATTAGGTGGTTGTAAATACAAGAAAATATACAATAACTGACAAAAATGCTTGCCTATGCACAATGCTGAAGTGTTCTAGGGGTTTGCCAGGGTGTTAATGTGCAGTTTACATGTCTGATCATTTCAAAAAAGAAAGGCAACAGTAAGGCAAAACTAAGTACAAATAGCAATAGATGTCACTAATAGAGATAGATGCTATTTAGACTAAGTGAAAATAGCATATTTTCTTAGTGATAGATGCTATTTACACTAAGTGCAAATATCAATAGATTCTATTTACACTAAAGTTGAATTTGAAATTATTCAAGGGCATTGCAAATCAGGTTTATTGGCAACTTTCAGCTATTTGCAATGAACAAATTAAACAAAAGTTATTAAAGTAGCTCAACAAAACAAATGTTTCTTTTAATTGCAACTTTTAATGACTTCTGCAGTCACAAAATGATTCAACCCCCTGAATACGACAATTCACCATGACGTCACAACAATAATAGACGTTCTTCCGGGTGGCAAAAGCCGAAGCGTCCCTATGGCAACGCTAGTAAATTGCTTGGAGGGAGACACACCGTCGGCACTATCCTAATCCACATTTCAACAGTTGATTCAAAAACAGACGTGGTGGAAATTCAGACATAATTAGCAACATGATCATTAGAGCTTAGATTATTTGATCTAGGGACGTGCACTCCCAACGCACTAGACCGCGGCGCGGGACTTGATCTGATGGCCGAGTGCGGGCGGTAATGCATTCACTCTGTGTGTGCGGATTGCGGGAGAATAAAACGATTCGCGGGACTCCCGCAAACTAGAAATGTCTATGAATAAAACAAATAAAAACTAATACATTTGTATTCATCTGTTGCAGAAAAGCAACAAGAACAACTAAAACAAAATAGAAATGATTTACATGGCATAGTTTCTTTTTATAACATGACTTCAGCGATGAGCGATGTAGCCAATCACAGACATGTGTGTTGATTTATTGAACGCAATGGCCAATCAGAAGCATTTACGATGAAGAAGCGTTTACTCCTCACCGCTCAAAAGAAAGTAACATAGAAAGTAATAGAAATTAACTAAGTTAGTTGAGAACGTCAGTTATAATAACGACCCACGTATTAAAAATGGTTGGGTTTAAATCGGGCTCAGGCTCATAATTAGAAACGACATGCACTTTTGACGACGTCCACTCGCTTTAACCTCCTCACCCACAGCTTCCGCTGGATAGATTTACTTTAAGGAAATCGATAAAAAAAGGTTTAGGGACGGGGTTGGGGTAGGTCATATATTTATATATACAGTAATGTAAAGTCAATGGCGTTCATAAACACGCTGAAAAGCGATTATGCGTGTTGATATCACGCCAAAAATGGAAATACGAATTGGCGTGTTTCTTGAGATCAGTCTGAATCTTGGGGGTTGGACTTGTCTGGCTTTAGCCAGGTTTCTGTCAGACACAACACGTCTAGGTTATAATCTGTTGTCATATCATTAACAATAAGTTAATTGAATATTCAACAATCCGAGCTTCATCATTTGTTCATCTGTATTACATCTATTTTTTATTTGTTGAACATCGATTCAATTTTTGACCTTAAATTGGTTTGGGAGTTTTTTTGTATTTCCATCATCTAGATGATGATATCTAGGTGAAAGAGTCTCTATGTGATGGGATTTATCTGGCCTCAGTGATGTGAGACAGCTGGCAGACGCTCGGTTTAGCCAGTCCGTCTGCTTCCCGACCTGCCCGGGTGTCTGTCATCAGCCTAAAGCTACGCAAAAAGTGCCATCTTGTGGTTTTATTGATTTATAATGAAATTTCTAATATATGCTTTTGATTAATTTGGCCTATTTTAATGAAACTTGAAAATGTCTTAAAGGGGTCATGATCTGGCTTTTTAAATTGTATTATATTGTTGTCTGAGGTCAACTTATGACGTTCGCTTGGTTTTTGCATTCAAAAACATCAAAATGAATAAATAATAGGCTATTTTGTACCCCAGTTTTGAGCCTAGCTGAAAAACGCTCGGTTTTTATGGGCGTCTCGCACTGAAGACTTGGAAGTAAATGCCCACTGCTGTGAATGGATAACAGTTTTGCATATTATAATGAGTTTCAACTCACCCGTCGGTGTACGTGGGGGAAATTGTTTTGAAAAAGTCCAATGTTGTCAAATGGCAACCGGAATGATTCGTCCACACATGTTCGACCCAGAGTCCGTGTGATGCAGATCCAATATAGACGGCACAGCACCGTTCTTTACTCTTAATCGGTCTGCAAATCCAGTCTTGTTTACAAAACAATCCTCAGTGAAATGAAGCGAACAGACGACAATGTTTTTCCCTCATCAGCTGGAATGTCATTAAAAATAAAGTTTATCCATGCAGTCCTATTGAAATCCAGAGGAAGCTCATGCAGCGACTGTCTTCCACAATATTCTGTATCGCTCGGTAGCTCGATCCGGTTTGTCATCATTTCGCTATGCTAATGCGTGAATCGGTGGACGGGGCTAAACCGGCCGTGTTGAAGTAGGCGTTGATCTTCTTCTGCGGCGGTGGTGTTTTATCCTGTCGTCATAGTTCCCCACTTTGAAAAACGAGTCGTTTCCTGAGGCTGGTGTCAATAAAAGCTTTTATTGGACTAAAAAGGACGTTTTCAGTTCTGAAACTTACAGGATATTCTTATAATATGATGACCTCTTAGATGTCAAAAGCTCAAGGAAAATTTCTCAGTTCATCACCCCTTTAATAGATTCCTAGAGCCCGACCGATAAAGGATTTTGAAGGCCGATAACGATACAAATATTTTTTGGTTTTAAAATCCGATATTCCGATATATATCGGCCGATATTTCAGAAACGCACATCAAAACATTAACAGATTTCCCTAACATTAATTATTTCCTAACATTAGTAATTATTTCTGACTTTTAACTAAAATAATATGATAATGCATTTTAAAAAGAAACTTGTTTCTTTTATAGTCACAACAGAGCAGACTGATGATAGTGGCATTAAATACTTCAGAAATACTTCAGTCACGTTGTCAAAAGTTAAAAGGACAGTCAACTACTGTATATTGTAACAACATAACACAATTATTACTAGCTGATTCCGCTTCACTCTCGGCTTATTTAACTGCAGCAAAACTGGACATGATGGTCACAAATTTTTTCATGCTAATTTGAGTTAAGAGAACTGATGGGGATGATCTTTTAATTGTTATTCAAGCAATGTATGTATCGTGACCAACTCAACAAGTGTTTATTTTATTTTTGAAATGTTAATTTATCGGCCATTATAACTGCCGATACCGATAGTTTGGAAAATGCCTAATATCGGCCGATAATATCGGTCTGGCTCTAATAGAGATATCAATAATACCAATTATTTGAAATTGCAATTCGCCATTTTGAGGACCTACTTTTTCAAACTCCTCCTTGATGTTGGCCTGATTTCACCAAAATTGGCACAGATCATCTTCAGACCATGTCGACAAAAAGCTATTAAAAGCTGACCAAACCGTTCTCGAATAATGCATTAAGAAACTTGATGTCATGATGCCAAGTTGATTCTGAGGCTTATTAACACCTAACATTTTGTGTCATTGATATCATCAAACATGATAAGCTATTAACTCACTTTACACTTTAGTTTAGGGTCCAATCCTCACTATCAATTTGTATGTATCAAAATCCTTGAACTTCTGAAGCACAAATTAGTTACATACCACAGGCTGGTGATTTGGATTAAACCCATGAGCATTAACACCAGTAATGGTTGCATTAGCAAACACTGTTAATAAGCAACATTGTCTCCTAATTAGCAATCAAAACGGTCAGTTCATTCCCTGTGACAATCCCAGCTTCTCTTTTGTATCGGCTCGAGCCCCTTGATTTCCTACTTGCCTTGGTAAATGAACCAGATCCATCCCTACAAATCTTCTGTGTCCATTTATAGGAGTAGTAGGTCTGTCTCCAGATGGTCCTGGTGATTTCTCTATGCCTCACACTGCTTTTGATCGGTGCGAGGCGCTCTCTTACGTCAGGCACGCTGCTGCCTCACAGGTGGGTTCATGCTGGAGATGGAGAGGCTATGCAATCCAGTGTATCTGTTTGTGGTTGCATGCTTGTGTGTGTACCACCAACATTTATTCTATTGATTTGATATGCTAGATGTACGTTGTGGCTCTTAAAGCTAATATCTTTATGCATTTGGATCTGTAAATGTCATCCTGTGCCCTTGTACCATGACAAGTTGGCATGATGGTGTCAGTCACATGCTCAGCCTGAGAATCTGGCTCAGCAGGAACATTAACCTGCATGAAGGTTACAGTTGGGATAGATTGTGTGTTGGTGCATTTCATATTTATTTAGTTTATTACATAGTGAGAAAGAAATGGGGGGTGTCATTTATTTATTTATTTATTTCAGGTTTATTTAACAGGGACAATGCACACTAATGCTACATGATTAAATGTACAGTGTGCCAGAATTAGCCAGTAGGCTATTTTACATCTGCTGTCCCTGGACAGATCTTGATGTCACACCTAAAAAAAAAAATAAAAAAAAACAACAACAAAAAAACCATAAAAACAATATATCTAGGACAATAACTAATGTCAAAGGTTTCCCCTATCTAAACACAAGATAAAACAATGAGCAAGCCAACCACATTGGCATAGCACAGGAGACACAAACAAGCAAACAGACTAATAAAAATAAAGATTGACAACAAAAGACAAAAAAAATAAATAAAAAGGCAGGACAAGAAACAGTGCAGCAGCAAAATTTCATGTCAAGTGTAATGTAAACAGTCCTGACTATCTATTAACCATTTCTTTAAGTTATGTTTAAAAGAAACGTAAGATTTAAAATTCCTAATGTGAATTGGAATGAGATTCCATTCACGAGCTGCCCTTATTGAAAAAGCTGTTTGACCAAGTGCACTCTTCCTAAACGGGACAACGCAGTCACCTCTTGCTGCACTCCTTGTAGATCTGAGAGCATTTGGTGCTGCTGTGCTCACAAACTGGCACAATACAGGAGGAGCCAGTCCATGCAAAATTTTATACACAAGACAGAGATCTGCGTATATAATCAAGTTTTCGAAATTCAATAGATTATATTTTTTTAAAACATGACAATGATGATAATATATAGATTTCTTATCGAGTACTTTGAGAGTTTTCTTATGTAGGGATAACAGTGGTTTGAGAGAAGTGTTGCTAGCTTGTGACCAGGTTGTCAAACAATAGGTGATATGAGATAAAATCATGGAGTGCATGAACATCATGGCAGCCCTTTTTGACATGCAACTACGGACATATCTAAAATTTACCAGGTTAAACTTAACGTGATTACAAACCTTCTTAATGTGTGATTTAAATGTAAGATTGTTATCTATGTAAACTCCAAGATATTTAAACTCTGAGACAACTTGTATTCTCTCCCCTGCTACGACTATATCAGGTTCTACACAGCGGCTTTTAGATTTACTTAAAAACATACATACAGTTTTGGATATGTTCAGTTATATATCCAGTTTTGGATATGTTCAGTTCATTGATTTTCACAACATTCTGATGTTGCTTGCTGAATATAAACAAGGCTTTTCTGTTGCCAGAATTAATTTGTTCTCTGCATACAGGAACACAGCCGTCCAATAATCAGTCACTTTTTATGTGAAATATTGGGAAATACAACAATGGAATATATATGGGTTGATATGTATACATCTATGGCTGCTATTTGGTAATGCAAACTACTTGCTACTTCGCTATTTATTTTTCTTTTAAGTACCAATTTAATGGAGAACAACTGTACCAAATATATCAAATAATTTTCTACAAATACAGCTAAAAGCTAATCAAGCTTGTTTCCGCTACTGAATAAAAAAAATAATTAAAATAATTGCCACTTTTTATCTCACAATTGCGAGATATAAAGTCAAAAGTGTGAAAAATAAAGTCACAATTGCGAGATGTAAGGTCGCAATTCTGAGAAATAAAGTCGCAGTTGTGAGAAAAAAATACAGAATTGAGACGAATTGCGAGATTATATCTCGCAATTGCGAGAAAACTTTGTCCCCCCTCAGAGTATTTCATATCTCACAATTCTGACTTCACGCATGAATCATGCATTTCTGACTTTATAACACACAATTGCGACTTTATATCTCGCATTTCTGACTTTATATCTCGCATTTCTGACTTTATATCTCGCATTTCTGACTTTATATCTCGCAATTCTGACTTTATATCTCGCATTTCTGACTTTATATCTCGCATTTCTGACTTTATATCTCGCATTTCTGACTTTATATCTCGCAATTCTGACTTTATATCTCGCAATTCTGACTTTATATCTCGCATTTCTGACTTTATAATACGCAATTGCGACTTTATATCTCGCAATTCTGACTTTATATCTCGCATTTCTGACTTTATATCTCGCAATTCTGACTTTATATCTCGCATTTCTGACTTTATATCTCGCAATTCTGACTTTATATCTCGCATTTCTGACTTTATAATACGCAATTGCGACTTTATATTTCGCAATTCTGACTTTATATCTCGCAATTCTGAGTTTATATCTCGCATTTCTGACTTTATATCTCGCAATTCTGACTTTATATCTCGCATTTCTGACTTTATATCTCGCATTTCTGACTTTATATCTCGCAATTCTGACTTTATATCTCGCAATTCTGACTTTATATCTCGCAATTCTGACTTTATATTTCGCATTTCTGACTTTATATTTCGCATTTCTGACTTTATATCTCGCAATTCTGAGTTTATATCTCGCATTTCTGACTTTATATCTCGCAATTCTGACTTTATATCTCGCATTTCTGACTTTATATCTCGCAATTCTGACTTTATATCTCGCAATTCTGACTTTATATCTCGCAATTCTGACTTTATATTTAGCAATTCTGACTTTATATCTCGCAATTCTGACTTTATATCTCGCATTTCTGACTTTATAACACGCAATCGCAACTTTATATTTCGCAATTCTGACTTTATATCTCGCAATTCTGACTTTATATCTCGCAATTCTGACTTTATATCTCGCAATTCTGACTTTATATCTCGCAATTCTGACTTTATATCTCGCAATTCTGACTTTATATCTCGCATTTCTGACTTTATATCTCGCATTTCTGACTTTATATCTCGCAATTCTGACTTTATATCTCGCATTTCTGACTTTATAATACGCAATTGCGACTTTATATTTCGCAATTCTGACTTTATATCTCGCAATTCTGAGTTTATATCTCGCATTTCTGACTTTATATCTCGCATTTCTGACTTTATATCTCGCATTTCTGACTTTATATCTCGCAATTCTGACTTTATATCTCGCAATTCTGACTTTATATCTCGCAATTCTGACTTTATATTTCGCATTTCTGACTTTATATTTAGCAATTCTGACTTTATATCTCGCAATTCTGACTTTATATCTCGCATTTCTGACTTTATATTTCGCATTTCTGACTTTATATTTAGCAATTCTGACTTTATATCTCGCAATTCTGACTTTATATCTCGCATTTCTGACTTTATAACACGCAATCGCAACTTTATATTTCGCAATTCTGACTTTATATCTCGCAATTCTGACTTTATATCTCGCAATTCTGACTTTATATCTCGCATTTCTGACTTTATATTTAGCAATTCTGACTTTATATTTCGCATTTCTGACTTTATAACACGCAATCGCAACTTTATATTTCGCAATTCTGACTTTATATCTCGCAATTCTGACTTTATATCTCGCATTTCTGACTTTATATTTCGCATTTCTGACTTTATATTTAGCAATTCTGACTTTATATCTCGCAATTCTGACTTTATATCTCGCATTTCTGACTTTATAACACGCAATCGCAACTTTATATTTCGCAATTCTGACTTTATATCTCGCAATTCTGACTTTATATCTCGCAATTCTGACTTTATATCTCGCATTTCTGACTTTATATTTAGCAATTCTGACTTTATATTTCGCATTTCTGACTTTATAACACGCAATCGCAACTTTATATTTCGCAATTCTGACTTTATATCTCGCAATTCTGACTTTATATCTCGCATTTCTGACTTTATATTTAGCAATTCTGACTTTATATCTCGCAATTCTGACTTTATATCTCGCATTTCTGACTTTATAATACGCAATTGCGACTTTATATTTCGCAATTCTGACTTTATATCTCGCAATTCTGAGTTTATATCTCGCATTTCTGACTTTATATCTCGCATTTCTGACTTTATATCTCGCATTTCTGACTTTATATCTCGCAATTCTGACTTTATATCTCGCAATTCTGACTTTATATCTCGCAATTCTGACTTTATATTTCGCATTTCTGACTTTATATTTAGCAATTCTGACTTTATATCTCGCAATTCTGACTTTATATCTCGCATTTCTGACTTTATATTTCGCATTTCTGACTTTATATTTAGCAATTCTGACTTTATATCTCGCAATTCTGACTTTATATCTCGCATTTCTGACTTTATAACACGCAATCGCAACTTTATATTTCGCAATTCTGACTTTATATCTCGCAATTCTGACTTTATATCTCGCAATTCTGACTTTATATCTCGCATTTCTGACTTTATATTTAGCAATTCTGACTTTATATTTCGCATTTCTGACTTTATAACACGCAATCGCAACTTTATATTTCGCAATTCTGACTTTATATCTCGCAATTCTGACTTTATATCTCGCATTTCTGACTTTATATTTCGCATTTCTGACTTTATATTTAGCAATTCTGACTTTATATCTCGCAATTCTGACTTTATATCTCGCATTTCTGACTTTATAACACGCAATCGCAACTTTATATTTCGCAATTCTGACTTTATATCTCGCAATTCTGACTTTATATCTCGCAATTCTGACTTTATATCTCGCATTTCTGACTTTATATTTAGCAATTCTGACTTTATATTTCGCATTTCTGACTTTATAACACGCAATCGCAACTTTATATTTCGCAATTCTGACTTTATATCTCGCAATTCTGACTTTATATCTCGCATTTCTGACTTTATATTTAGCAATTCTGACTTTATATCTCGCAATTCTGACTTTATATCTCGCATTTCTGACTTTATAACATGCAATTGCAACTTTATATTTCGCAATTCTGACTTTATATCTCGCAATTCTGACTTTATATCTCGCAATTCTGACTTTATATCTCGCATTTCTGACTTTATATCTCGCAATTCTGACTTTATATCTCGCAATTCTGACTTTATATCTCGCAATTCTGACTTTATATCTCACATTTCTGACTTTATATCTCGCAATTCTGACTTTATATCTCGCAATTCTGACTTTATATTTCGCATTTCTGACTTTATATCTCGCATTTCTGACTTTATATCTCGCAATTCTGACTTTATATCTCGCATTTCTGACTTTATATCTCGCAATTCTGACTTTATATCTCGCATTTCTGACTTTATATCTCGCAATTCTGACTTTATATCTCGCAATTCTGACTTTATATTTCGCATTTCTGACTTTATATTTAGCAATTCTGACTTTATATCTCGCAATTCTGACTTTATATCTCGCATTTCTGACTTTATATTTCGCATTTCTGACTTTATATTTAGCAATTCTGACTTTATATCTCGCAATTCTGACTTTATATCTCGCATTTCTGACTTTATAACACGCAATCGCAACTTTATATTTCGCAATTCTGACTTCATAACACGCAATTGCGACTTTATATCACACAATTCTGATTTCATATCTCGCAATTCTGAGAAATAAAGAGTAAAAAAATTATTTTTTTTGAGAAATAAAAAAAGAATGCGAGATATAAACTCGCAAATGTGAGAAAAAAGTCAGAATTTTGAGATAAAAAGTTGCAATAATTTATTATATTTATTTTTCATTTAACAAGCTTCCATAAAAAGCTGAGATAGGCATTATATTTCCTACATAGCTGTGTTTGTTAAAGTTAAAGCTAATTTAGGCTACTAGTTCAGGCTACTACCTGCAAGGTTTTGTCTCTCACTTGGTTTCTTCTTTAACTATTTTACCCAGGCATTCTAGTGCTACATTTTGATGTAATTGAAATTGATGTAAATAATAAAAACGTAATTGTAAATAAAACAAAGATTGCTGGAGTACAAGAAAATACTACTTCAAATGATCATGTTTAATTCACTGTGTTACTTGCCGATTCTTTGTAATTATTTGTGAAATTTTAGAAATTTGAGAGTGAAAATTGTTTCTATACCAACCTTATTTCAGTCTATTATGCTGTTGTGATTATTTTAAGCTATTGTGTCATTATAAACACGCAAATCTACAGATATTGAGCATTCAATTAGATTCTACCTACAAGCTAAACTTAGTGTCTATATTTGGGTTGTTTATCTTCCTTTTCCTTCTTTCTCTCCCTCCCCTCCCCTCCCTACATCTTCATTTTTGCTGCCTGGGTGTGATTTCATTTTCTGCTGAGTTGCTGAAATGTGAGCAAGTTTATCTCTGTCCTTTTCCCTCCTTTTCTGCCCTCCTCTCTGAGTAACCTGTTCTTATTACAGGTTTAACTTCTCAGTGCATACATTTGATTTCACTAATTGAAAAATTATTGTCTTATTCTTTAATCCTTAGTAAACATATCTACACTGAAAGTGATCGGCTCGAAGCAACAAAATGAAATGAACTAAAACTTCACACTAAAATTCAAATTCAAGTCATTATTAGCTCAAACAGTAGAGTGTTGCCGCTTGCAACGCCAAGGTCATGGGTTTGAATCCCAGGAAAAAGAAGGATGGATAAGAATGTAAATGTGTACCTTGAAATGCAATGGAAGTTGCTTTGGATAAATGCATACATGTAAATTTGCAGCATAGTGACTCACATTCACATTGCTTATTTTACAGTAGATAGTTGGCATTGTGAACGTCGTTGAGCAGTTGGGCCTGGTTTCACAGACAGGGCTTAGATTAAGCCAGGATTTGGCCTTAGCTAATTGGGATATTTAAGTAGCTTTTATAGATGTGCCTTAGAAAATAAAACATTACGTGCATCTTGAGGCAAAACAATAGCACTGACCTATTTTTAGATTTATCAGTGCAAGTTTGCTTTCAACTCATACATGCATTTTTGTCTGCGACTAGGATTAAGCTTTGTCTGTGAAACCGGGGGTTGATGTTCAGGTTTAATTGTTGTTTTACTGTGATCTTGGCAATCGATTTTAGAGATATCAGTCTTCTCCCATTCAAGTAGATAGGAATTGGTCTTTACAGTATCACTGAAATAGCTGCATGGAGGCATTACCAATAGTGAAGTAACTTGTCATTTCACATTAAGTATTCCAGAAGCAAATAATGTTAAAATCTTGTGATTTTCCTAGACTGTTTTGCTAATCACATTCATCACCAGAATTGTAGATCTAGATGTTATGAGATTTTATTTGACTTCTATTTATTTTTTTGTTTTTGTTTGTTTCCTTTTATAAATTATGATAGTCCTGTACAATATGAGGATTGGGGACTTTTTATTTTTGGTAAAATTACTTCATGCTTTGGCACAGGTTTTCATTTTCAACCGTTGAAAATATTTTCATTTGAGTTTTTTACACAATTCAATATGAAAAAAATGCTTTTGAATGTTGGAATTAGGCCTTAAACAATGAAATTATAAGCTTGAAAGTGATTTGATGGTTCCATTTATAGTGGAAAAAGGTTCTTTAGATTATTAAAATGTTTTTCACACTAAGAAGAAAATAGTTATTTGTGGAGAGATGTCTTTATTAGTAAAAGCATTACTATCAATGACTTGTTTCTAGTTAGAACTTAAAGGAGTAGATAATTTCTAAAAAAAAGTTTTGCTGATAATTTACTCACCCCCATGTCATCCAAGATGTCCATGTCTTTCTTTCTTCAGTCGAAAAGAAATTAAGGTTTTTGATGAAAACATTCCAGGATTTTTCTCCATATATTGGACTTCAATGGGAACCAAACGATTCAAGGTCCAAAAGACAATTTCAGTGCAAACTACAAACTGTTCAAAGGCTTTAAACGATTTTAGCCAGTGAATAAGGGTCTTATCAAGCGAAACGATCGCTCATTTAAAAAAACAAACAAACAAAGTTTTAGTTTTATAAGCTCAAATGCTTGTCTTGCTCTGTTCTGCGATGCACATGATTCGTGACTCTCCTGTTCGAACTCGTTCATCAATTTAGCTATATTTTCAATATAACAGGCCAAGGAGAGATGATACGTCTCATTGCTATAACTGTCACACGCTAAAGAAATACTTCAGTCACATTGTCTAAAGTTAAAAGGACAGTCAGTCAACTACACTGTAACAACGTAACGTAACTATTACTAGCTAATTCCGCTTCACTCTCGGCTTATTTAACAGCAAAACTGGACATGATAGTCACAAATTTTGTCATGCTTATTTGAGTTAAGAGAACTGATGGGGATGATCTTTTAATTGTTATGCAAGCAATCTATGTATCGTGACCAACTCAACGAGTGTTGCCAACAGGAACGGTGTAGAGTGCCCTCTGGTGGACAAACTATACAACTCCAACACTCATGACATGGTTCAAGCGTGTTTCGTCCGTTTTTATTTTACTTTTGAAATATTAATTTATCGGCCATTATAACTGCCGATACCGATAGTTTGGAAAATGCCTAATATCGGACGATAATATCGGCCTGCCGATATATCGGTCTGGCTCTACTTGCTACTACAGATATTACTGAAATTGGTTTCCTGAGAGTGGATGTGAGGTTGAACTTAGCAAAATGCCTCAAAGAGATTACATAAAAAAGATGTTTACTGTATTTTCAGGTTGTACATTTATTTCACTGACAAATGTATGCATTGTGCCCAGTGAATGTTGGCACATGAGCAAAAAGTGAAAGAGTTGATTTCTTAAAATACACTAAACTAATTACTGAATGGGCACGTAGCCACTTTCCCCCTCGATTTCGGAGATCAAAACTGCAATCGTCTTATGCAGTGCCATAAATTATGTATAGCTTTATGGATTTCTCTATTCATTTGAAGTGAAAACAGAGGAGGAGGATGGAAGGAAATGAGTTATATGTTTTTTCAGTTGCTTTTCTTCTCTCATTTCACATTTCACTATAACCAATGATTTACAACATAATAACATAATGGCATTTAAAATCACAACAAATCATAAAGTGGACACATGTCTCATATGTTAACAACTGACATGAACAATATATTTTTACAGCATTTGTTAATGTTACTTAATAAAAATGATCATGTTCATGTAAGTTCACAGTGTATTAACTAACAGATGCGACGCTTGGTCTTAAAAAAATGTATTAGTTAATGTTGAGATTAATAGAAATAAAGATTAATAAGCACTGTAGAAGTATTGTTCATTGTTAGTTCATGTTAACAATTGTTAACTAATATAAACAAATGATACCATTGTAAAAAGTGTATACCTTTTTATGAAGCGTTCACAGGCAAATGTGCTTTATATTTAATAAGGCTTAAAAAGCTTGAGTCGATCTATCATTAACTCCCCATAATGAGAATAAACACCAATATATTAATCAATATTTTTTTCTTGCTAAACACCAATACCACAGATGTTCATTTAACCGTGAAAGGAAGAAATTGTGATTGCGGTAATATAGGATTAATTATGAAGCATAGGTCTCCTCTAGTCCACTGGCACGTCCCTGCTGATTACACACCTAAAACACATAATTCATATTTCTTTATTTTGCATGCATTTGTGCTAATAAGCTTCCCGTGTTTGTCAGTAAGTCAATTTTTTTTCTTAGTAAAATCACCTGAACACACATTATACATATGATATACATAGAAAAATATCCACAATCCAGCTTTTAATGTTGTTTATGTGTGTATGTGGTGTTTTTAATATGCTTTAAGACAAACCATGTGTAAATTCATAAGTTAACACTAGAGCCCGATCGATAAAGGATTTTGAAGGCCGATACCGATACAAATATTTTTGGGTTTTAAAATCCGATATATCGGCCGATATTTTATTTATTTATTTATTTATTTTTTAAATTGGACATGATAATCACAAATTTTGTCATGCTTATTTGAGTTAAGAGAACTGATGGGGATGTTCTTTTAATTGTTATTCAAGCAATGTATGTATCGTGACCAACACTCATGACATGGTTCAAGCGTGTTTCGTCCGTTTTTATTTTACTTTTGAAATATTGATTTATCGGCCATTATAACTGCCGATACCGATTGTTCGGAAAATGTCTAATATCGGCCGATAATATCGGCCTGCCAAAAAATCAGTCTGGCCGTTTCATCCGTTTTATTTTATTTTTTAAATATTCATTTATCGGCCATTATAACTGCCGATACCGATAGTTTGGTAAATGCCTAATATCGGCCGATAATATCGGTCTGCCGATATATCGGTCTGGCTCTAGTTAACACCATATTTTCTCCTTAAAACTGCAGTGAACCAAAGACAGTCTCAAAAACACGCTTTGAAATCGCTGGTGTTTCTGACGTCACAAACGACCTTGTAACCAATCAGATCAACGTGTGATCATCAACCAGTGGATCTCTGAGCTGAGTGAGTGAGTGGAGGCGGGGCTTTGCAATAAATACATCTTGTTTGTTTATTATTCTCCTAAATCTCCTAAAGGCAATATAGTCATCAAATGCAAGTAGATCTAAAGGGGTCTATCCTTGACGTGATCTCAAATATACAGTATATTGTGTTGTACAGTATAGATGAGCCAGATATAAAATCTCATCTAATTCCATGTTTCCTAGCAAAGTTTCCAGCACCTTAAAAACTACACTGTATTTTGACATGTATATCAACGCAACTAACTACACTAGCAAAGTGTATCTAGCAGAATTGGTAAGTCCTAGGATCACTGACACCAATAGACCTTGGATCGGATGTAATGACTTTAAAGGTTTTAGTCCCCAAAGGCATAAGTGTGTGTGTTATTAATTAGAAAAGGCAGCAATGCATATGGATGAACAGAAGGAGAACTGAGGCAGATCTAGCTGGCATAGGCGCAGTGGATCCTTAAGATATTGGCAGCCATTCAATACACCATTAACAGCCCCGAAAATCGGCAAATGAGTGAGATGTTGACGGCACAAAAATTCCCAGGCACTTTTTAGTCAATCTCTGTGACATCAGATAGGCAGTGTACTTGCGTGACGGTTTACTAGTCCAGTGGGTCGTCATGTAGCAGGTCAATTGGAGATTGTCCAAGCTGATCTCACGGTAATTCGTACGAATTTTACGAGGTGGCTAATTCGTACGAATTCATAAGACCTCGCTCGTACAAATTCGTACGATTTTTGCTAATTCGTACATATTTTATGAGTTAACAAATTCTTATGAATTCGTACGAATGACCTACCCCTGACCCCGCCCCTAAACCTACCCATGACGTGGGTTTAGACGAATCAAACGAATGAGGTTGTACTAATTCGTACGAATTGGCCACCTTTTAATCACTCATGCGAATTCGTACATATTTCATGAGTTAACAAATTCTTATGAATTCGAACGAATGACCTACCCCTGACTCCGCCCCTAAATCCTTCCCATGACGTGATTTTAGACGAATCGTACAAATAAGGTCGTACTAATTCGTACGAATTGCCACCTTTTAATCACTCATGCGAATTTGTACATATTTCATGAGTTAACAAATTCTTATGAATTCATACGAATGACCTACGAATGATGTTATCTATTGCTAAATTATGGCTCATCATAGACTAGCTAACCTGACATTGTAATTATAAGGTAGCTTATAAGGCAATGTAGGGACTAATTATTATTTTATTTATCAGAACTTTAATATATTTTGATGTTCCTCTGTTATTTTAGTAACAACCCATAAATAACTACAAATAACTATGTTAGGGAAATCTGTTATTGTTTTGTTGCGCGTTTCTGAGAAAAAAAAAATATATATATATATCGGCCGATATATCGGAATATCGTTTTTTAAAACCAAAAAATATTTGTATCGGCCTTCAAAATCCTTTATTAGTCTGGCTCTAAAGTGTACAGACCGTTTAATAAGAAGATACTTTATAAAGACAGTCCACTTCATGTATACAGACAGGAGCCATCTTAGAAAATAGTCTCAACCAGTCAAACCATGAACGCAATACTTCGTTTTGCATGAAGTGACCCTCATTATGTTACTGTGTTAGTGTGGGGCTATTTTGAGCCTTGTTAGTGGTATAAACTAGCAATTTCTTTTTACTTATTATATGCCCCCATTGCTAGCATTATACGCTGAACAGTTTTTAGAGATAAAACTCTTTCCATTCGATTATCATGAAAACGATTGACTAGGTACCGATGTTTTATTAGCCCAAAGGTTTATTTTGCGCCGGAGTTCTCCTTTAACATGAACCTCAAGGAAATAATAATACAAAATAATCCATGTAATGTCCCCTTAAGCTTTATCCATATACAGAGGTGTGCATCACAGATCACAAATAGAGAATCATTGATCAAATTACAGAAACGACTTCAAAACTTGTTTGAATATGATTCTCCAGCAGTTCAAATCATTTATAAAAGGTGTTTGTCCAATCAGAAAAGAACCAGGTTGGTTACTACAAGATCTACACATCTAGTTTTTTATCTGCAGTGTGTGTGTGTGTGTGTGTGTGTGTGGTGGGCGAGGTTTCTCACTGAAAGTTGCTGATTGTGTGTGTCAGCATGGGAATCAGATCCTTCTCTCTGCCAAGATAGTGTGTCTTGAACTGCTCGGTATATCAGGAAGTGATTCATTCATTGGTTTTGTATCATATTTAGGTGTGCGTACATGGTTTCATACGTGTGTGCATGAGTGTCTATGTGATAATGGTGACTAGAAAAATGCTGATAAGCATGTATGCAGTTTGCAGTTCACTGCAGTGGTCTAAAATAGCTGCAGTGCACAGGCCATTAATATGCATCAATATATGCTGTATGTAACAGGAGAGGGTCTATGAACCTCATTCCTGCTTTACTGTAGCCAGACTATTTCCTTTTTATACTTATATTTGGGTCACAGAATTCTGCTGATGTGTTTAAACATGATAAATGTGTTAAACGGAGCATTTTGAAAAAATATGTAACCGCTGAAATAAACACTAAAACACCAACAACTTTTCTCATTTGCACACAAATTATGATTTGGATAACATATAACGCAAAATATGATTTAATCACACACATTTTGGGATTAATAAGATGTTTTAACGTGGTCCCTTGCTTGCATAATATTGTTATGACCTCAAAAGACAATCCCACAAGGCATGATTTGTCATTTGCATCACATGGGCTAACCAGTTATGTGGCTTTTCACACAGTAAACTTGCTCGCTAGCTCACCTGATATGGCATTGAACTACTGGTTAGGTTTAGTATAGTTGATGCTATGTCATTTTCAAATGCATTAACCTTTTATCTCCACTCACCAGATTTATTTTCGAACTGTCTTGATAAAGCAATGTTGCCAGATTGGAGATGTGCAGGATCACCAGAGAGAAGTCGGAAGCTATTTTTATTAGATATTTATATAGTTATTAGATTGAAGTTTTGATTAAAAAAAGTGAAAGAAATGAATCAATGAGATGCATTAAGAAAATAGACAGGGCGAAGATCTATTTCATGCCGACTTTTTTCATGCATGTTGTTAAAAACACAGTAATAATTCATGTTTGCAGACTGTTTAGCTGGTGTCAAAACTGCTGCAGTGCAATGCACTTTTTGTTGAGTGATGTGTTGCATTTCTATTCCTTTCTGTCCTATTTAGACGGTAAAAAAGGTTTTTGCTGGTATGGAAAAGTGAATGTGTGTGTGTTGCATGCGTAATCTGGGGAGGGAATAACTGTAAGGGGAGAACAGCTGATGGATGGGCTTTAGGACGTGCTCTTCATATACAGCAAGGTCAAAAGAACTGCAAGAGAAAGCTTAGAAAAAGATGATTTTGGCTGAATACTGTTATTCAGAGCAAAGTCATTTGCATTATTAATATGCTAGTATCATTGTCTGTGTTGCTGTTTATCTTGAATGCAATGTATAATAAGGCGTCTTTTGTTAAAAGTACAGGTTGTTGGATCAAAATATCCAAAAGCACTAGAACAGTCAACATTTTGTTGATTTGTGTACTTACATTATCCCAAATGTAGGGCTGTCAAACGATTAATCGCGATTAATCGCATCCAAAATAAAAGTTTGTGTTTACATAATATATGTGGGTGCACTGTGTTTAATTATATATATATATATATATATATATACACACACACATGCATCTATATTTAAGAAAAAAATATTATTTATCTATAGATATTTATATTTATGTATAATATAAATTATATATAAATCTATATACAGTATATATTTCTTAAATATATACAAGCATGTGTGTATATATATATT
The DNA here is from genome assembly GCF_988280905.1 of Pimephales promelas. Taxonomy (NCBI): domain Eukaryota; kingdom Metazoa; phylum Chordata; class Actinopteri; order Cypriniformes; family Leuciscidae; genus Pimephales; species Pimephales promelas. The sequence goes on along the minus strand of NC_142772.1, from coordinate 3,244,958 downwards.
ATAAAATAATTATACACTTGTGCACCCACATGTATTATGTAAACACAAACTTTTATTTTGGATGCGTTTAATCGTTTGACAGCCCTACCCAAATGTTTCTAAGAATTATTAAAATCCAGTGTCCGTGCGTCGCCTATCAATAACATCATACTCACGTTACCCTTGATTTTAGAGCCCAACCGATAAAGGATTTTGAAGGCCGATACCGATACAAATATTTTGGGGTTTTAAAATCCGATATTCCGATATATCGGCCGATATATATTTTTTTTTAATTAAATATTGTTGGATTTCACACACGTGTAAAAGAAAAGCTAACTTTTCTGCACAAGATACGTTTGATACTTTTTCTCTGTGTCTAAATGTTCACTCCTCGCAAGTCTAACTTACATTTTACAATGCAGGGACTGTAACTAGAGATATGCTAGTTATAAATACGGTAATAATTACTTTATTTAGGCAGAAAAAGTTCATTGTGGTTTCCAAGCTCATTAATGTTAACGTTAGCGGTCTTCCACTGATGATAGTGGCATTAGCTAGCTTTGTGGTTAGCTAGTCTATGATGAGCCATAATTTAACAATAGATAACATCATACTGCAAATTGTAAAACATAAATTTTCAATATAACAGGCCAAGGAGAGATGATTAAAGCGTGTTTCATCCGTTTTTATTTTATTTTTGAAATATTCATTTATCGGCCATTATAACTGCCGATACCGATATTATGGAAAATGCCTAATATCTGCCGATAATATCGGTCTGGCTCTGCTTGATTTCAACACTTAAGACGCTTTAATTATGTGTTTTATTAGACATTTGAGTGACTGTTTTGGATACATTCATCGACAGAAAACAAATCATTGTTATATAGCTCAACACGGTTTGTTTAAATCTCGTTTTCTTGATTTACTGCGAGTACTACAGTATGTTTTACAATGCCTAATATCGGTCTAGCTTAGTTTTCATAAATGAATCAAAAACACAAATTTATTGAAGTTAGACATTCAGACGTGTAGAAATGGGCAGTTATAAAATAATTAAGTGTTTGATCAAATTTCCTATTTTATTTTTATTTTTTGCACACGTTCACAATGTCGTCATGAGTAAAAAAATCACAGTTTATAGTGATATATTTTAATAGTATGTATATTTTAATATGTATTACAGTGCATGTCACGTCAAACACTTAAAAATGTGTTCAGCAGTATATTCAAAAACATTTATAAAATGTGTGTGTACAATGTGTCTGTGAATTTAAATGAAAGAGAGAGAGTGTGCGTGAGAGAGCGAGGCTCAAAAAGCGATTGCTAAGGCTCAAGAGCTAGCACAAAAGAGCTAGTCTCAAAGGCAATTATGATGCTCTGACATGAATAATACCCAGGCCTCTCATGCTAAAAGGGAAGGAAAGATGAAAAGAGGCTCTGAAAATCTGTGCATTTGCTTCTTTGTTACTGTCTATTCTTCTGCCGATGTTTTATCATGCTAATGCAGTGCCTGATAAAAATAGTTTGGGAAAGACGGGCTTCCCTCGCGAGCGCTCGATCGGGTGTCGGGTAGGCCTCTGGAAGTCACTGATAAACCATAAACAACTGCAGGAAATTCCTCTCGTCCTCTGTCAGCAACTCGGTTTTTTCTTCAAGCAGAACCATCTGCTCTGATTATGCAGCTAATTCTGTCTAAACACTTTCTTTTTATAGAAATCATATAGTAAGCCATATATATTCTTCACATGGATTGTTATTGTATGCTGAGAATGTCTGCATTTCATACATAATATGATAATAATAAGTGGTGCTTCACACCTAACTTAAAAGTGTCCTGTTTACAGTGTGTGTGTGTGTGTGTAAATATTGTTGGTTTAACTTAAAACATGAAGTAACCTGGTTACCTCAAAATTTTAAGTTGATTGAACTGGAAAAAGTGAGTTAATAATACAATAAAGGAGATTGATTTAATCATCAGAAACTCAAAATAATAAGTTATCTGAACTAAATACATTAAGTTGATTTGACAAGAAGTCTCTTCTGCTCAGGTTGCATTTATTTAATTAAAAATGCTTTAAAAACAGTAATATTGTGAAATATTATTACAGTTTAAAATAATTTAATTTATTCGTGTAATGACAAAGCATTTCAGCAGCTTCTGAATTTGCAACTTTGCTGCTTAACATTTTTGTAGATACGGTGATGCTTTTTGTCCCCCAGGATTTTTTGATTAATTGAAAGTTCAAAGAACAACATTTTATAAAATAGAGTTTTTTTTGTAACATTATAAATGTCTTTACTGTCACTTCTGTTTAATTTAATGTAATCCTTAATAAAATGATTACATTTCTTTCAAAATCTTACTGACTCCAAAATTCTGAATGGTAGTTTATATATTAGTTTTCATTTTTATTTTAGGGCTTGTACAGAATAAGTTAATAATAATAATAATAATAATAATAATAATAACACTTACATTGCTGATATTGACATTTCTGTCCAAAAAGAAGAGCTTAGAGCACCATAACAGTTATCATATCTACAGTAGACGTGGTGTCATTGCAAAAGAAAGTAAATTCACATCCATTTATTTAATTTTCATTGCATGCATGGTCTTGGCAGTTCTTATATCCAAAATGAGATTAAAAAAATTTACGAAAATAAATGCATACCTGTAACTAAGGCAGGTTAAGAATGCAAGGCAATGCTGTTATTTAATGACCTTACCTTACAGTACCATACCATACAGTACCTTAAAGGGATACTTCAGGATATATCATTAAGCTTTGTATTAGTAGAAAACCTGTAGTATTGTCAAATTACCGTGCTTTCCACCCTCATACCCCCTGAGACGAGAGATTTATGTATTTTTTGTCTGGAAAAAATCCTCCGATGACGCAAAAATCGGCTAAAGAGAGGCTTAAGACTACAGTCAGTAGTCGGGTCTGTCCCGCATGTCCTCAACCCGCCCATAGAGGGCGATCTCACTCACAGAATGAACACATAGTGTCGGCCATCTTTGTTTGGAAGCTAAGCTAGCAGGCTCTTGTTCTGTGGAGAAAGCCGAGTAGTAGGGGTTACCATGTCCGGGATTCAGCTTTTGCTTTCTGCAGTCGCCATTCATTGTTTACATGCACAGCTTTTGTTTCAATCTAACCGAATTCATTCCGATTGGTGAATCTGAATGTAGTGTTTACATGAACGCTAAACAAGTGATCGGATGATGTGCGTTTTAACATTGCTAAGGAAATTCCCGCTCCTCCGTGAGAGATACGAGACCGGTGCGTCTCACAGGTGTCGCTCATCGGTAATCGCCTCGCGCCGTTCTCCCGCGGCCCTCACTCGTCCCGCTCGCCACAGTAAACATGATGAACGGCGACTGTAGAACGCAAACGCCCAATCCCGGACATTTCGGGCGATCTCGAAACACATTTTCGGGCAGACTCATCACGGAGACTCACTAGTAGCCTAGACTTGTTGTTTAACTACTGCGCTCTGTTATCGGTAGGCGTGGCCTCCTAGGGCAGCGAAGCAAGTGCATTCTGGGAGTTGTTGTCTTTCATCCACATAAGCCAAAAATACATTTTCTGGCTTTTCTCAGTCTAGAAAGCTCCAAATTCAAAAATAATTTCACATTTCTTCTACATCAATGACCCATTTTATATACACATTCATCTTTCCAGAGGTGAAGTATCCCTTTAAAGAGATATTTCTACATGATGTGACGCATAAACATTTGCTTTGTTGGTATAAATAGTGTTTAGGATTTTTGACTTGAGTTAAAAGCAGTTAATTTAGATAACCATTGTAAAGTAATCTCTTAAATGTTTGAATATCTAAAGGCAGATGGGAACGGTTTTCCCGGCTTCTCTCTGCCTGTTTGTGAGCTTGCTGTGCCTCGGTACTGTTTGCTGATGCAGTAAGTCTGCAAGGAGCTGGCAGCTTCCACTACTGAATTATTCATTAGGGAGAAATCTGTTGAGTCCCTCCCCCATCATCTTATTATAAGCTCTTTCAGTAGTATTCACTCTGCGGACAATGTACAGAACGCACAAATCTCTACTGTACTTTCTCTTATACAGTGGAAGTACAATATAAGGTTCATTTTCTGCTGCGGTAAAAAATGCTGGGTTGTTTCAACCCAACTTTGGGTCAAATATAGGGCTGCAACGATTCGTCGACGTTGTCGACAAAAATCGATAATAGAAATAGTCGACAATGAATTTCATTGTCGAATTGTCGCCAAACAAGTTTTTTTTTTCCGACCGAGCACATTCGCTTCTCTGCTGAGCGATAACATACAGAAATGGCAGTGTCCAACGCAGCAGCTGCACATACCAAAACATCTAAAGTTTGAGAGCATTTTAGCCTGGATAGCCTACGGTGAATAAAAAGGTTACCTGTATCATGCAAAGCTGTCCTTGCTATCACGGCAGCACCTCGGTGATGCACGAACATTTAAAAAGAAAGCACGTCGGACAGTTGAATAAAACGGAGTTTGACTCGCCTCGGTAACATTTAGCCTACTGTATTTTCCGCACTATAGGGCGAATTTAAAAGCCTTTAATCTTCTCAAAAAAACGACAGTGTGCCTTATAATTCGGATCTTCTTATATATGGACCAATTAGTTAACAACGCCCCGCGTTATTAAATTCGCCCGCGAGCTCGTGTCCATCTTATGCCCACTTTGTCACACGGCCAGTTCAACCTCATATAAATCAGGTTATGTGTGTCTCCCGCTCACGAGCGCTCACTCTTAACAGACACACTGTCCCCGACGCTACTCGCGCGTCACAGAACCTTCATAAAGCGCTCCCCGTTCATAGTAACCGGGTCGTCTCACTCTCATTCATAACAGCCAGCAATATATCCCGCCGCAGTCAGGCTGCGAAAGTTACGTGCACGCCCCAGCGCGCTCACACTAATAAACGCCTCACCAGCTCCGGCGCCGCGCACTACATTCCCTTTAGCACATCTAGTTGATGCATAACGCAAAGTCGCAAACCCAGTCAAACGTGTGACTGCAGTATCTTATGCGCCTCATAATCCGGTGCGCCCTATATATGAAAAATGTTCTAAAATTGGTCATTCATTGAAGGTGCGCCTTAAAGTGTGGAAAATAGGGCAATTATCAGTGGTGGAATGTAACGAAGTACAAATACATCGTTACTTTACTTAAGTACATTTTTCACGTATCTTTACTTTACTTAAGTAGAATAAATAGTGCATACTTTTTACTTTTACTTCGTTACATTTTGCAGCAATTATTATACTTTCTACTCCACTACATTTCTACAACTTCTGTTACATTTTCGTTACATTTTCGGATCAGTTTTTCCCCTGTCAAAACGTAATCTGACTGTCCGTTGTCTCACCAGTGACGTTTGGTTGCCATAGATACATCAACTAAATGCGTCTCACACGCAGTGTGTTTATCATGCAACTCATACGCGAAAATTTGTTTTTACGTGCATAGGAAACACACCCTGTGTAATATACGTTTGGTTAGGATTATGGCAAGCCAAGAGGTTCAGAAGAATTACACCATAAATGAATCGCGTTTACTGCCAAACATAGTTATTAACATATAGTAAGGATAAGCATGATATTGCCTAATTGCAAGCTTGTTTCAGAAATGGTGACTTTTTTCCATCATTATTGAACATCATTATAGGAGTAGGTTATTAGGTTGAATGAGTTAGAATTAAATGTTTTATTAATCATTAGAAAATAGACATTAAGATAATAAATTGTTATGCAAGTACTTTTACTTTTAATACTTAAAGTACATTTAAAATAAAGTACTTTTTACTTTTTACTTAAGTATGGTTGTCATTGTGTTACTTCTACTTTTACTAAAGTAAATATTTACCTGGGTATTTGTACTTTTACTTAAGTACTGAGATTCAGTACTTCCTCCATCACTGGCAATTATAATAGGTATTGACATGTTTCTGTAGCGGCGCAGCGCTATAATAGCGCATGTGATTCGTGTACAGAACTGCATTGGGGAAATGATTTATGAAGTCTGTGTTTCAGTGTTACTGGCAGTCTATAAGAGAAAGAGGGCTATTGTTACTGTTCTCTGCAGAACAGATGTTGCTGACTCCGTTTCTCTCTCCTGAAATAGCTCACATGATGGTTATAGTCCCTGTCTGGACTCTGGACACGTTTTTTTTTTTTTTTTTAAGACGAATTTTCATGATTTTATGGAGGCAACTGAAAGTAAGCCATGTGTCAGGTGGATTTCCAAAGAGTGTAAATCCTGCAGCCTTTCGGTGCGTTGAACATGTTTGAACAGTCCGATATGTCCGATTCTTCTGACTCGACTTGAGCAGAATAAAAGATAAAAATGGTTTTGTTTCACAATTGTAACGATGTAAACTTTATAATTATTCGGACTTTAAAACATGCAATTGTGAGTTTATATTTTACAATTCTTACTTTTTTTTCTCAAAATTGTTTAACGTTAACTCACAATTGCAAGTTAAGTCCAAATTGTGAGATTAAATTACCTTATTTTTTTTATTCCGTGGCGAAAACAAGCTTCCATACTTTGGGGCTACCTGGATTTTGAGATATTAAAACTACCTAGAAATGTAGGGCTGTCAAACGATTAATCGCGATTAATCACATTCAAAATAAAAGTTTGTGTTTACATAATATATGTGGGTGCACTGTGTGTAATTATTTTGTCTATATATAAATACACCCACACGCATGTATATTTAAGAAAGTAAAATAAAATATTTATATATAATATAAATCTATTTACAGTATATACATCTTAAATATATACAAGCATGTGTAAAAAATAATGATACCACAGTGCACCCACATATATTATGTAAACACAAACTTTTATTTTGGATGCGATTAATCGTTTGACAGCCCTACTAGAAACATAGCTTTGATAAAGCAATGCTAAGGACAAAAATGATGATTACCGTACTGTTTTTTCGAGTAATTGAAGTAATCGAATGTAGAAAATGCCCTTACTCTTGCTAAACTATTTGTATCCTACACAATATTTGAATGAAAATCCGCCACCCTCTTTTATCATCACCAGCTTAAACTCTCACGTTCTGTTCTCTCGTTGACCTTATCAGCTGACTGTGACTGTCCTTCGCCACAGTCTGCAGCGTAAGAGATTTTGTGTTTTTTTTTCGAGTGACTTCTGTTGGGAAACTTGTTGTGTGTGAGTGTGTTGCATATTGAATATTTTGTGATAGAAAAGCCTGAAGGCGAGGGATGGTGGCGTGCGTCACTCAGCAGATAAACATATTGTTCCTAAAAGTTATGAATGTGTCATAGAAGACAGCTTTAGGCTCAGCAGAAATTAAACATGCACTTTTTGAGTGGTTAAAGGCATTAGAAACATCAACATAATCATAAAATAAGGAAATGTCACTCTATACCTAACTCTTTTCACATAGTGTCACTCTGTTATAACTAAACAGTTAGTTTACCGAAGTGTACTCACCTGATTTTATAGTGTTTTTGGTACTTATCCTTACTGGGGTCATTTGTAGGGTTGGGTATCGTTTGAATTTGAACGATTCTGATTCCGATTCCGATTCCTTGTTTCGATTCCGGTTCCTAACGATTCTCGATTTCGATTCTTTTAAGAGGCAGGGTCAAAAAAGTTTAGCTAACCTTGCTAACCAACGGTCTTTCTGAAGGAAATACTCCTTCGGTCACAAATACTTGTCACAAATTTTGCATTTTGCCGAGATTTCGTTAATTTTTAGAAAAGTGAAGCCACCCCAGACAGCAAACTGACATTGAATTAACGTGGAAACGACGTCTCTCATGACATTGAAACAACGTTGATTTTGCTCATCGAATTAACGTTGAACCAACGTCAGACGCGGCATTCTTCAAAGCTAAATGAAAATCGAAAATTGGTTTGCTTTCATAACGTTGAAACAACGCGTTGATTTTCCGTTAGTTTTGAAAGAATGACGCGTCTGACGTTGGTTCAACGTTAATTCGATGAGCAAAACAATGTCAGATCAACGTTGTTTCGATGTCATATTTCCACGTTGATTCAATGTCAGTTTGCTATCTGGGACACTTTGGACCGCCGACGTAAGCTACTCATGTTCGACTCGCGCGGTTATGCCAACACTTCCGGTAGACGCTTCTTCGTTGGTGTTGTTCAGCGGTTTCTTCTTCCGCTCGGCGGACTGTGAATATCGAAACTGGGAATTGAAATTTTAACTTTTGAACGATTCCGGGAAAAACTAAAAGTTAGTCCCGATTCTAATCGATACTCGATTCTCGATACCCAACCCTAGTCATTTGTGACTGAAATGACTTCCATGTTTTGCATCATTCAAACATGAAGTTCGCTTGACAGAACGTTTCAAACTGAGGACTCGAACATTTGCTGGTGCAAGGAAAAAAAGTCAGTTTGCCAACGTTTCTGTTATAGGACTGAGAATATTTACAGTGCTTAGCATACGTGAATACACCCATGCAAAAATTGACTAAAAAGAGGAATAAAAAAATCATCTTTTGGAAAGTTATTTTAATGCCTTAAAGGGATAGTTCACTTTGAATTTATTTTTTGGTATGTTTTAGCTTATCTCAAGGGCATCCAAGTTGTAGGTGTCTTTGTTTTCACAGTAGTTTCAATTTTGATATTTTTAGGTCAAACCGTTCTTGTCTGTCAGTCATATAATGGAGGTCTATGGTCACCACCTCAAAGAGCATGCACAGAGAAGTCCTGTGTAACTGACAGACAAGAACGGTTTGACCTGAAAATATCAAAATTGAAAATACTGCGGAAACAAAGACACCTACATCTTGGATGCCCTTGAGGTAAGCTAAAACATACCAAAAATTAATTTCAAACTGAACTATCCCTTTAATGAACTCTCATGTGCATTGCGCAACAACACTTTAATCAAACCAAAGGTGAAGTTGGCTCAGATGCAGATGGCGAGTCTTTTTCTCCTTGAAAAAGCGTATTGTGCAGCTCTTACGTGCAACAACACCTTAATCAAACCAATACATTTGAAAACCGTTCTTGTCTGTCAGTCATATAATGGAAGTCTATGGTCACCACCTCAAAGAGCATGCACAGAGAAGTCCAAATTAAACATGATTTAATGACTCGTAAATGTAAGTACACATTGATGGCCTAAGACACGAAATTAACCTTTTGTGTGAGAAAACGAACAGTATTTATATCGTTTTTAACCACAGCCACGTCCAAGTGATCTGAGAGCCTGGGCGCTTCGGTCACGGAAGTGATCTCTCGTGGGTGATAGAGTAACAAATCAGCAGAATCTATCAATTAGAGTAACAAATCAACAATCCCTTCATTTTTGATTTCAAGCCGTCAGGAATCTGGAGTATCGAACACGAACAGTGACCCGTAAACCGAGGTACGTACCGAAACAGGTCCGTTACACCCCTAGTAGGAAGATGATTATTATATGTATGGATTAAAACACAAGTGAGATCTCAAAAGGATTTTTTTTTTTTAAAAACGTGGATTTGTTTGTGCCTTTTTGTCCTCCTCCACTTTCCCGCCTCTCTTTTTGGTGTATGTCTGCCTTTTCTCGTCATGTGAACTGACTGATTCAAACGTAGGCTCTTTTGTTTTTTTTATTCATGTTAAGATATAGTTGGGACTCTTTTCTCTCTTTTGTCCAGCTCTGTGTCTCTCTGTCGCTGTATCTGTCTCTCGCTCTCTGTTTTTACCTCAAGAGTGTGAAGATTTAATGGCTTCTTGTGTTTATGTCGTGTGTCCTTTTAGGCCCACGTCGTTCATCGCTGGCTAATCGATCAGGACAATAGTGTGAGCTCTGAGCTGCCGGATGGCCAGGGAGTGTGGCACTATGAGGAAACAGTAAATATCTGCAACATATATCTAAATTTTTATTCTATATATATACATATACATATTGTATATGGCGCTATCTGTCACTAGATATGCTTCTGTCATTGTTGTTAGTGTTTTTTTTTTGGTGTAGTGGTTCTAATTTCATCCGCATTTTTTTTTCCTTGTGAATTTGATTTTGATGTAAAATGCAGTTTAACAAAACTTGAGAGTTTCGTATTACTGTGTGGTGTTTCTGTTTTTACGTAACGGTAGATGTGGTAGTGGTCTGGACAAGTTTTTTTGTTGGTTTATTTGTTTTTCTATCAGTTTCACCTGAGATTGTTGTGGTTGCGTTCAGACTTTTTGTGATGTGTGGATTATTTTTGCGTTTATTAGTGTACTCACACAGCATATAAAAAGAGTCCACGGGCAAAAGAATTATAATACTAAATACCAATACATCAGGTTAGTTACAGTACATAAACACTATGGGTAAAATACAATAAGACCTAAAGTAAAATGAACCTATTTTACCTGTGGCTTCTTATTAAGTGTAATTTTCACATGTTTTGATGTGTTACTCACAAAAACGTTCTTGTATCCGGACACCTATGCATGCACTGACGATATTCACATTATCCATATCTTTCCATGTCGTGACGTGAGAGCTGAATCTGAGTGGTGAGTGAGGTTCAGTCGGTTTCATCTGTGTTTTGTTTCACATCTGTGCTTGTGTTGTGATAGTGCTCATTTCATAGTGTGTGTGCTGTGTTGTGGATTTGATGTTTAGTGTAGTGTTAGTGTTTCTGTTTACTCAATGCTTTGACTGTCTTTGACTCAGGTAAGTCTCCAGTTTTTTATTTATTGATCTGAATTAAAGTCAGATTTCCAAGTCATCTTCTTGAATAGTTTTGGGATGGGCAACGATTAATCGCGATTAATCGCATCCAAAATAAAAGTTTGTGTTTACATAATATACAGTATGTCTGTGTGGTGTGTATAATTAATTTGTATATATAAATACACACACATTAATGTATATATTTAAGAAATATTTGCATGTATATACTTTATGTATATTTATACATAATTAATATTATATATAAATATAAGTATTTGATATATTAATAATACATTTTCATTAAATATATACATGCATGTGTGGGTATTTATATATACAAATTAATTATACACACGACACACACATATATTATGTAAACACATACTTTTATTTTGGATGCGATTAATCGCGATTAATCGTTGCCCATCCCTAGGATGTCGAGAGTGGGGTAAGATGTGTCACTGTGGGTAAGTTGTGTCAGGGCACATTTTGCTGTCAAGTAACTGCACATTCACAAAGTGTCCGATATAATAATACCGCTGCCTGTGATTGAGATGAGCACAAGAAAAGTGATACGTTGTTTTTTTTTTTGGATGTCAAAGCAGTTTTTAATTATTATTTGAAATGTGAATGTTTATATATTCTCCATTTCTTTCTTTTTTTTTTTTTGAAAAGTGGCTGCATGTTATTGACTCTTATTTCTAATTTCAGTTGATAACAGACATCCTGAAACATATTTAGGTGTGGCACATCTTACCCCACTGTTGCTCTATATCAAAAGCCCTAATTTATCTATCCAAACAAGCACAATACACAATATGTAGAAGAATATGACACTTTCTTTAGAGGCTGAAAGATGTCTACACTGGAAGTCAGCAACAACACAAGAAGGTCATGCCCATTATTATCACCAAATCTGTTGTGATATGAGACATAACATTTATGTTAGATTGTTTTTTTCATCAACATCAAATATTACTGGATAAAATGTATATGAATGAATTATGGGAAGCGTACTGTATATCTTCCTGAAACTTTTTTTAAAGTTTCTTAATTTTTTTTTTTTAAAAGTGCAAATATTCCATGCGGTATGTCAAATAATAATTCGGTGCATGCATACAACATAATAATAATAAATAATATTTCAAATAGTTGGATAGCATACTGTAGCACATGACATCATCTCACAAGTGCTTCAAGTCAACTACATGCTTAAAGGAGTAGTTCACTTTTTAAAAAAAATTGCTGATAATTTACTCACCCCCATGTCATCCAAGATGTCCATGTCTGTCTTTCTTCAGTCGAAAAGAAATTAAGGTTTTTGGTGAAAACAATCCAGGATTTTTTCCATATAATGGACTTTAATGGGGATCAAACGGTTCAAACGCTTCTCATTTGGACCTTGAACCATTTGGACCCCATTAAAGTCCATTATATGGAGAAAATCATCAAAAACCTTAATTTCTTTTCGACTGAAGAAAGAAAGACATGGACATCTTGGATGACACGGAGGTGAGTAAATTATCAGCAAAGGTTTTTTTTTTAAAGTGAACTCCTTTAAAGTTGCACTCCAAGTTATTTTAGTTTGGGTGAGTTAGTTACTTTGAATTATAGTTATTTTAAGCCTTTATTAAAATACCTTATGACTGATGCATCAACGGTAGTTTCTGGCCTTCTAAATTAAAGTTCATATTTCATTTTCTTACCATATTTCTAACCAATATTTTTAGCAATTATTGTGTATTATGCGTAAAAATTCCACCAAAGGCCATGCAATAAATAAATAAATATAAAGTAGGACACATTTTACTGTAGCTGAGTTTAGTCTTAAGCTCACAGCGTTGATTCGACGTTGGTCACTTCCAGTGTAGACATGTTTAAGGTCTGTACAAATATTATTCTGTCCTTAATTAACCATTTGACCATGTGTGTCTACATGTGTGTGTGTTTATTTGGTCAGATATTTTTCCTAATAAGATTTAGAAGTCAGCATTACATTTCAAGTTCTTTGATATGTACTATCTCGTGTCACATTTATCAAGCAATGTCATGTTTTCTTGCTCTCATGTCTCAAAAATGAATTTCCTCAATGGATAGTTATGTTTTATTTAATGTTCATGTTACATACTGTGTGCAATGTATAAGAGGTTATTCTTTTAGCCAAATGAAATGCTTTGTTGGATAGGAACAGGCCATAGAAAATATGAAAAGGGCTGTGATAGATTAAGTTATATATTCAATCCCTAGAGCTGCCCAACAAGAGTTTTAAATTACAAAATGGGGGTTTTCATGCACTTTTTAAAAGTGTACTCATTCAATACAATTGAGTGCAGATCTTCTTTTTTGAAACCAAAAGGGTCGAAACCAAAAGTCAAAAACCTCACATATCACTGAATTATATGATTATACTATTTAAACACTGTTGTGTTTAATGTTCCCCTCAAGAACAACAACAAAAAAAATCCTTAATATAGAAGATATGTTTCAATGATAAATGAAACCCGTATTGCATATATAATGGCAAAATATACTTCTTCAGGTTTGGCAGGCAGTGTTCATACTGTCACACTAACTGCTAACAAAACGGAGCATCAATTTGTTTGATTCTTGATTCTAGATTGATTCTTTGATTCAAGTTGTTCTGTTGAAAACTGAATGCAGTGTTGTAGTCGAGACCACCTCACTCGAGTCCGAGTTGACACCGAGACCATAGAGAGTCGAGTCCGAGACCAGAGACGGTCGAGTCCGAGTCGAGACCGAGTCCATAGAGAGTCGAGTCCGAGTCGAGACCGAGACCAGTGAGGGTTGATTACCTAATTTACTTTTATTTATTTAGAGAAATACTTTTTTTTTTTTTTTAACTGAATTTACTTAGAGTTTAAAAAATATGATCAGTTTTGGGTAAAAAGGCCACATAGTAGGTGGTGTTAAAAGTAATTTTATTACAATTTGTCATGCGCAGTTGCGCACTAGAAAATCACCAATCACTGGGCGTGTCAATCAATTTAAAGACATATTTTATTAACATACATTAATAATCATGAAAAATATTTTGAATTGAACTCGAGTGGACTCGGGAATAATTCCGAGTCCTAAAAAAAAAAATCTTCGAGTACGAGTCAATTCCGAGTCCAAATGGACACGAGTCCATGACAAGACCAAGACCATTAAAATATGGTCTCGAGACCGAGTCCGAGACGAGTCCGAGTCTCGAGTACTACAACACTGACTGAATGCATGAACTGACTATATTGTGTGGTCCAAGCCAAACATATACGCATTAATCATCCTTGTTTGTCCTGAAACAAGATTGTTTTTTTGCGGTACGGTTTGAGGTTAGTGGCTGGAACAACATTATTATCCACCATAATTCTTTCTGATTTTAGAGGTTGGATGCGTTTTCTGTTAGGTTAAAGGGATAGTTCACTTTGAAATTAATTTTTGATATGTTTTAGCTTACCTCAAGGGCATCCAAGATGTTGGTGTCTTTGTTTCCGCAGTATTTTCAATTTTGATATTTTTAGGTCAGTCATATAATGGAGGTCTATGGTCACCACCTCAAAGAGCATGCACAGAGAAGTCCAGATTAAACATGATTTAATGACTCCTAAATGTAAGTACACATTGATGGCCTAAGACACGAAACGAGCGGTTTGTGTGAGAAAACGAACAGCATTTACATCTTTTTTAGTCACAAAGCGCACGCGCCCTCAGATCACTTGGACGTGGCTGTGGTTACAAGAGGTAAAAACGATATAAATACTGTTCGTTTTCTCACACAAACCGCTCGTTTTACGAGTCATTAAATCATGTTTAATCTGGACTTCTCTGTGCGTGCTCTTTGAGGTGGTGACCATAGACCTCCATTATATGACTGACCTAAAAATATCAAAGTTGAAAATACTGCGGAAACAAAGACACCAACATCTTGGATGCCCTTGAGGTAAGATAAAACATACCAAAAATTAATTGCAAAGTGAACTATCCCTTTAAGGCGATGGGTTGGGGCTATAATTGATTGATGGGAACACTGTGCCAGGGATAAGAAAGGACGGTGATCAAGAGATCCATGTCCTACTTAAAATACAACGTCAAGGGATCTAGATCAAGGAAGTTAGCCATGTCTTGATCAGGAAGACAATGCTGCAGTCTTTAACACCTCAGTGTTTAATTCTGGTCTTGACTAGGCCCCATTTGTCTCACAAGGACTGGGTGTTGACTCGCCGGATACTTGGCAGGTGCAGGCTTGGCTCTCAGCCTGGCTTGCTTCTGAAGCACCTCTCATTATGTTTGTTTGTGTGTTGGTTGCTTTTATTCTGCAGAATCTCTCCCGGAGTATCCTAGTTAATAACGTTGTGGCTGTAGTCCAGTGTTGGATTGCGTGTCTATATTTCTATACAAGATTGAAGGACCAAGGAGGATGCCTTCTTGACTAGGGTTGGGTATCGTTTGAATTTGAACGATTCTGATTCCGATTCCTTGTTTCGATTCCGGTTCCTAACGATTCTCGATTCCGATTCTTTTAAGAGGCAGGGTCAAAAAAGTTTAACTAACCAACGGCCTTTCTGAAGGAAATACTCCTTCTGTAAAAATACTCCTTTTGTCACAAATTTTGCATTTTGCCGAGATTTTTTTTTTTTTTTAGAAAAGTGACACACTTTGGATCGCCGACGTAAGGTACTCATGTTCGACTCGCGTGGTTATGCCAACACTTCCGGTAGATGCTTCTTCGTTGGTGTTGTTCAGCGGTTTTTTCTTTACTTTTTTTTACAAACTTTTTTTTTTTTTTTAATATTGAAACCCGAAATTTTCGAAAAAAAGGAATCGAAATTTTTACTTTTGAACGATTACGGGAAAAACGAAAAGTTAGTCCCGGTTCCAATCGATACTCGATTCTCGATACCCAACCCTATTCTTGACTTACCATTTTTAGCCTTGCTTACCTTCATGTTGACCCATTCCTCATCTGAAGCCTTTATTCTCTTGCAGTTGAAGACCATGTTCAGAATTTTTCTCTCATACCCTCTAAAGAGATGGATCAAGATTTGACTTTCAAGACTGGGGCAAGTGCACTCTATTTCCAACTTTCTTGTCAGCTTAATCTTTGTGGCAAACCCTTCATGATTCCAGTTCTTGGTTAGATTCTGCTGTATAATTGTCTTTAAGAAACAGAATATGGATATTGGATGGGATGGACAGGTATAAGAGGCCATTTATGTCAAGCTGGAGTAAACAGAGTTGTTTACTATCCTGCAGAGTTAACTCAAAACCTCAATCGAGGTAATAAAGGTCTTCAGGATTACTAGAAACTTTGTGTTGGGGCAAGTTGGAGATAAACTCAAGAACTAGGATTGTACACCACTGGATGAGTAGATCAGCAGCTGAAAAGGACAGTCAACTGATGATAACATGACGGTGGAATACAGAAAACAGTTGTGAAGCATCACTCTCTGCCAGTCACCTAAAAGATGCAAGGAAAACATAAAGGTAAGGTTTTCAAGACATCGGCTACTAAATATGCTTGCTTTTTGCAACTACGAAGACATCGCACAATTCCAAAGAGGATTAAACCGGGATTAACTCTTACTTCACGTTCCACCTAAGCTCCTGGTGTAAGGTAGCTTGACTCCACCCTCCTACGTACTTCATTTTCCTTCAGTACTACGTCTGGGATTGTGCTGTATTCTCCGGTCAATTTTTTACCAGGCCAATCAGCGAACGATGACGTTGATGTCATGCGCATACGTCATGACCAAACGTTAGCGATTGGTTATGGCAGATCCAGAGTGACTCCAATAGTTTTAAACTTTACAGGACGTGCCTACAAGGAAATTAACACTTGTAAATTGAGCGAAGCCAGACTCTATGTACAAATGAAATGTAGTAGTTCACTTTTAAATAATATACTGAGAGTTTACTCACCCCCATGTCATCCAAGATGTCCATGTCATTCTTTCTTCAGTCGAAAAGAAATTAAGGTTTTTGATGAAAACATTCCAGCATATAATGGACTTCAATGGGAACCAAACGGTTCAAGGTCCAAAAGACAGATTCAGAGCAAACTGCAAACTGTTCAAAGGGCTTTAAATGATTCCAGACGATGAATAAGGGTCTTATCAAGCGAAACGATCGCTCATTTAATAAATAAATAAAAAAGTTTAAGTTTTATAAGCTCAAATGCTCGACATGTTTTGTTCTGTGATGAGCGTTCGTGACTCTCCTGTTCGAACTCGTTCATCAAAACGAACAAATCTTTTTTCGTGTCATTTGGTTCATTCAACGAACAAAATGAACGAGTTGACTCTGGAAAAGATTTGTTCATTTTGATGAACGAGTTCGAACAGGAGAGTCACGAACGCGCATCACAGAACAGAGCAAAGCGAGCGTTTGTGCTTATAAAACTTAAACTTTGTCGTTATTTTTTTTTTTAAATGAGCAATCATTTCGCTTGATAAGACCCTTTTTCATCGACTGGTGTCGTTTAAAGCCCTTTGAAGCTGCACTGAAACTCTCAT
Organism: Pimephales promelas; assembly: GCF_988280905.1. Taxonomy (NCBI): domain Eukaryota; kingdom Metazoa; phylum Chordata; class Actinopteri; order Cypriniformes; family Leuciscidae; genus Pimephales; species Pimephales promelas. Next base: position 3,227,781 of record NC_142772.1, on the reverse strand, counting down.
TTGGACCTTCAACCGTTTGGACCCCATTGAAGTCCATTATATGGAGAAAATCCTGGAATGTTTTCATCAAAAACCTTAATTTCTTTTTGACTGAAGAAAGAAAGACGTGGACATCTTGGATGACACGGGGGTGAGTAAATTATCATTATTTTTTGAAAAGTGAACTACTGAATAAAGATGAGGTAACTGCCCCAGATGAGCTGTTGTAGATTATTTTCTGAGAGTGTGGATGGTATGTGGGATGCACATGACAGACCGTTGTCCAGTGTGGTGCCAAGGTTCTTGGCTTTATGTGGGGAAATGACTGTGTTGTCTATGACGAGGACTTGGCGAGGATGTTTCTTGGCTGGGATGTAGAGCAGTGTAGTTTTCAGTAAATTCCACTTCAGAGGATGGGCATTTCTCCATGCACAAATACTTCCAGGCATTTCCAGGTGGTATCTTTACTAAGCAATTTGGTATGAAGTCAGAATAGTACCAATCTTTGTGGAACACGAATGGGTAGTTAGTTGGTGTGGTGATCAAACAGATCCTGTTGATGATATCTGGTGTATTCGGTTCTAAGACGCAGGGTAAATAAGAGGGTTTGCAGTATTGAATGCTGTTGATAGATATAGTAGAATACATCCCTGGTGTACTTCGGTCATGCTTCTGGGTGCTTTTAGATTAAATGAAAACAAAACATTAGGACAATGCAACATTGCACCAGCTATGCACAATAGTAGCACAGAATAATAACAGGCTCATTGACTGATGCTTAAGTCCTTTTTACCAATGATTTGCCATTAGAGCCCGGCCGATAAAGGATTTTAAAGGGCCAACACCGATACAAATATTTTTGGGTTTTAAAATCCGATATTCCGATATATCGGCCGATATATATATATATTTTTATTTCTTATTAAAAAAATATTTTTTACTATTTTTTATTTTATTTTTTTTTATTAAAAAACATTTCCCTAACATTAGTTATTTGTAGTTATTTATGAGTTTTATAATTAGGTAGTTATTTGTGAGTTTTATAAGGCCGATATTTTTTTTTTATTAAATATTGTTGGATTTCACACACGTGTAAAAGAAAAGCTAACTTTTCTGCACAAGATACGTTTGATACTTTTTCTCTATGTCTAAATGTTCACTCCTCGCAAGTATAACTTACATTTTACAATGCAGGGACTGTAACTAGAGACATGCTAGTTATAAATACAGTAATCATTACTTTATTTAGGCAGAAAAAGTTCATCGTGGTTTCCAAGCTCATTAATGTTAACGTTAGCGGTCTTCCACTGATGATAGTGGCATTAGCTAGCTTTGTGGTTAGCTAGTCTATGATGAGCCATAATTTAGCAATAGATAACATCATACTGCAAATTGTAAAACATACATTTTCAATTTAACAGGCCAAGGAGAGATGATTAAAGCGTGTTTCGTCCGTTTTTATTTTATTTTTTAAATATTCATTTATCGGCCATTATAACTGCCCATACCGATATTATGGAAAATGCCTAATATCGGCCGATATATCGGTCTGGCTCTATTTGCCATTAGCATTTACTTAGTAACACGTAATTTAAGCAACAAAGGATATTAATGTTTACAGTTCTAAATATTATTAGACATGTTTTTGTGTCTTTAAGAAGTGTTTCAATAGAATGTTTTCCTCACTGTAACTAAAAATGAAAATGATAATTTACTTCAACGGCCAAGGTAAATAATTCAGTTAGATTTTCACCAAACCTTCTCGTAGACCCCCAGAACACTTTAGATATATGACACGTGTTGCATTGGATCATTCTGTGACACTTTTATCTTTTTTTATGACTTAATTTCCATTTTAGGGTGAACAATCCCTTTAATTGCAACAACAACACGCTCTCAAACACAAGTAGTCCAGTTATAAGATTGACCCTTAAATTTTGGCATTGATAGTTTAAAGTTAAAATAGCAATCACATTAGTTAAGATCACATTAGCGAAATTTAGGTGTACGAAAGATGTATAAAGCACAGCTCACACTGAAGTCACATGGCCAACTTGAACCCGTTGAGAAATGCACAATCCCAATCGTGTGGATTCTTACTGAAATGACTGGATTTTGAACATGGAAATTTGCAAAACAACGGTAAATCTGCACCGGTGTAAAAATCTATATGTGTATATATCCAATCCATAGTGTATAATAAATATGATTTTGTCATAAAAACACACTGCACAACAGAAATAACTCAGTCGTGATCACTTTAGAGAAATGTCATGCATGAATAAAAAAAAAAAAACGTCCATTGTCTAATCAATAGTGTAAAGTTGTATGAACCAAAACTTACACAGAAGTCACTTTCAAACCAAACTGAAATGACTGGATTTTGCCCTTTGCCATTTGTAAGGGCTCTACTTTAACAGTGCAAGGTGCACTTAGGGCGTCTCCGAATCCACTTTTACTAATTTAACGACGGGAAAAATGTTCGTCGCGACAGGCTTATGGTCTAAAAGGGTTGTCCCTATTCTCTTAATGAGTAATGGGTGTCTTTTGGGCTTTAGTTGCGTTAAACCAATCAGAGTCTCATCTACCATTCCCTTTAAATGCCAGTTGCGCTCGCGCTATGGCAAATTTGCTATTTACATGACGGAATTTGATAGTGGAAAAAAAGACTGAACGCGTCTCGCTAACGGCGAGGTAAAAGTGTGCAAGCAGATCATCGGGACAAGCCGGATCTTTATGTACACAATAATCATCTTTTAAAAATTCTGGCTTGTTTGTGTGCTGTTGTGCGTCCCTGTGTGTTTAATAAGCACGTTGTGGACCCGCTAGGCACACATTACTAACGCGCTCTCAACAAAATAAGAAAAATTGTGCCTTTGACTTTAGACCAGGTTTCAGTCAGCCAATGGCTCAGTCCATTTTTTTTTCCAAAAAATTAGCAACGCGCCAACAATGTGCCTAAACACACCTCGGTTTCAGACCAGCAGCCCATGGGCGCACAAATGGGCGCAAATGCATGTGCTAGTTAAAGCTACACTGTGTAACTCTTTTAGTTTATTCTTAGCTAAAAACACTTAGTTCTTTCAAAAAATATATGTGTTCATTAATGTATATTTACTTCATTCAAGTAATAAAGTATTCTCGTGAGTGTATAATATGCCATTGAAAATACGCCATGTTGACCCTCCATCTTGAATGTACATTAGCCAAGAGGGACATACCCGTTAATTCAAGCTTCGCCTTTCGCGTTTACGTTTGAGTTAACACTCATGGACGAGATCGAACTGGAAGCCATGTTAATCGAAAAACGAAACGAAATCAGAATTGAGAGGAACAGAACTAATATTCACTGGATGGTCATATACCTTTTCATCGTTAGATGGGGGTAAAAATCACACAGTGTAGCTTTAAACAATGATGACTGCGTCAGTGTAAGATACACTCTTAGAAAAAAGAGTTCATTGGGGTTCTATATATGAAGCATAGGGTTCTTTACTCAACTCCAAAGAACCTTTCATGCTAAAAAAAGAAAGAACCCTTTTGGCACATTTATAGGCTATTATTCATTCATATATTACATAATTCTGCAACATTTTGTAGTTGTAATTCATTTATTGTTTATTAAACTGTTTATTAAACATTTTAATCATGCTGATTTTTGGAGGAGAAAAACTGAAATGGCACTCTTCGTGTGATATTGATTAACTACATAAAATGATATAAATATATTAGGGCTGTCAAACGATTCATCGCGATTAATCGCGTCCAAAATAAAAGTTTGTGTTTTCATAATATATGTGGGTGCACTGTGTATAATTATTATGTATATATAAATACACATGCATGTATATTTAAGAAAAAAATATTATTTAAATATAAAATATTTATATTTATTTATAATATAAATTATATATAAAGCTATATACAGTATGTACATGAAAATATTTCTTAAATATATACAAGCATGTGTGTGTATTTATATATAATACACAGTGCACCCACATATATTGTAAACACAAACTTTTATTTTGGATGCGATTAATCGCGATTAATCGTTTGACAGCCCTAAAATATATACGTTTTCTAACCCCCATATCTTGAATTTTGTTGATCATTCACATGCATTCATAAATACATTTTAGGGTCTTGATGTTTGTCAATAATCCGGAAAGGACAAAACAAATGATAATGAATGAACCCAAAAGGTTCCATATAGAACCTTTTTCCTGAAGGGTTCTTATTATTGTACCCTTAAAAAGAATACTGTTAGGTGAGAACCTAACATTTAGAACCTTTTAGGTGTTCCAAATACGTAGCGCTGATAGAACCTTTTAAGGTTCCATATAGAACATTTCCTTCTAAGAGTGTAGGGCCCTAAATGTGACCTCACCTTTATTTCTTGAAAGAATCATAGTCGAGTACTCGTGAGTGACCTCAAAGGACCTTGTGATTCATTGCCATTGCAATAAACTCCCCAGAAAGGGAATCACTATGGCAATCCCATTTTAATTGATAACCTCAGTTCTAGATGTACTTTCTCCCCGTCCACTTCTGCAACACATATTTATTTGGGTGCACACCGTTGGCATAGATGTGCTTTTCCCAGCATGGGCTGAGGAGAGAGAAGACGGTGGGGCCTTTTCAGGCTGGGAGTGACGGATCTTTTATTGAAAGAGACTGGGCCCCCCTCATACACACACACACACACACACACACACACACCATGCCCTCCCCATCTGTGTCTGGGCCATTGTCACTAGGCTTGGTACTCCTGAAGTACCCCCCACCCCTCCCCTCCAAGGGTCTTTGTCACTGTAAGTCCCTCTGCAGACCGAAACAGTGCCAAATCTCAGATACACACACACACATAATGTGTCCTTTTCCCTATAGCTCATTCAGAAAGGCCCTTTGCTTGTCAGAATGCATCGAGCAGGTCTGTGCAGATCGAGAACGCTCTACCGAATGGAAAAATGGGGAGAGAGACTTATGCCATTATCTAGTTTTGGCTAGTAGTGTGTGTGTGTGTGTGTGTGTCGATATTGACAGCATTCCTCTGGAGATAAACCCTCTGGCCTCAAAGCCCCCAGCCCCACCCATCCCCTCACAAGTGTAAGTGTATGTGTGTGTGTGTGCAGGGGGAAAGGGGCAGTGCCCGGACCCCTACACCCAGATAGTGTAACAGGAAAGCAGTGAGGCAAAGACGTAGAGAGGGTGCACTGGGATGCCAATGAACACCATCATTTTTAGAGTAAGTACAACTTTCCTAAAGATTCCTTCATCTACTTTGTTGTTGTTTTTAGATTCTCAAATTGGTGTATCTTTGCCCCAAAATACTTCACTGTTGTCCATGGAGGCATGTAGCTTTTGAACCCCAAACTATTATTAAAACTATTTTTGCACAAATTATTTTACATTGCAGAGAGAGAGAGACAGGGGAATCTGCATTGTTTCAAAATGTTCTATAAAGTAAGTTAAAAAGATGCTTCGTGTCGTAACATGAAATTGAACTGGACAGCAATACAAGTCATTTATAAGCTCCTAAATATGGCAATTGCACATTTTATATTGTATACATGATGTGCAAAGGATAATATTTACATATTGTGCACAGAATATGCATGGGACTAAAAATAAAGAGAAAGGATACAACTTTTCACATTTATACATGAGAAGAAAAAACGGTTAAAAGGTGTTTATGGATACTTTCAAATTGTGAATTTAAGATTGTGGCACGAACAGAAACTCTTTTGCACTTGGTTTATACATTGATGCAGGGTTCAGTCAAAGTCTCACTTTCATCTTTACATAAATGACTGGAAATCTCACATTAGATTCACTCTGATGCAAATTTAACTTGTTCCCAAAACTTTGGACACTTAAAATGTATTTTAAAATATCAAATTAAGTGGCATCTGCAAACAAATTATTTTAATCAAATGATGTCAAGGTGATTTTAGGGCATGTAAGTTTCCAGCAGAGGAAAGCAATGGTGTACTTCATCTCGAAGCAGTCTATTTAATATAAAATTATTAATAAAAACGATATTATTGTTCTTTAAAACTAATGCAATGCAATTCACAGACTTTTAGATGTACTGTAGCTTAAAGGAGTAGTTCACTTTTAAAAAAACTTTTGCTGATAATTTACTCGCCCTAATGTCATCCAAGATGTCCACGTCTTTCTTTCTTCAGTCGAAAAGAAATGAAGGTTTTTGATGAAAACATTCCAGGATTTTCTCCATATAATGGACTTCAATGGGAACCAAACAGTTCAAGATGTCCAAAATACAGTTTCAGTGCAGCTTCAAAGGGCTTTAAACGACACCAGATGATGAATAAGGGTCTTATCAAGTGAAACCATCGGTCATTTAAAAAATAAGATAAAATAAAAAAGTTTAAGTTTTATTAGCACAAATGCTCTGTTCTGTGATGCGCGTTCGTGACTCTCCTGTTCGAACTCGTTCATCAAAATGAACAAATCTTTTTTCGAGTCATGACTTGAAGGGTCCTAGATAAGACCCTTATTCATCGTCTGGTGTCGTTTAAAGCCCTTTGAAGCTGCACTGAAACTCTCTTTTGGACCTTGAACCGTTTGGTTCCCATTGAAGTCCATTATATGGAGAAAATCCTGGAATGTTTTCATCAAAAACCTTCATTTCTTTTCGACTGAAGACAGAAAGACATGGACATCTTGGATGACATGGGGGTGAGTAAATTATCAGCAAAAGTTTTTTTTTAAAGTGAACTACTACTTTAAATATACAAATTACACTTTAAATACACTTTAAAGGCCATTTACACGACCTACACCTAAAAACAGAAAACTTTTAATGCGTTTTGGCCGTTCATTTGCACGACAGCAGCGTTTTGGGGGCCTGACAATGCAAATGTTTTCGAAAATGATACCACTATCCTCTCAGTGTAAACTACAAAAACACAAATTTGTGAAAACGGTGACGTCATGCGCATGTGTATTACGCGTTCAGCCTATAGATGCATAGTCTTTCTTGACTAAGCTACATCGCCACCTACTGGCCTGGCAGCAGAAAACAGTGTTTTTAATCGTCTTCGTGGATCCGTTTAACGGGAATGTATTGACAAAGTTGTCGTCTGAACTCGAAAAAACCCAAAAGAAAACCTTTTCTGTTTTTATACATCGTTGTCATGTAAACATACCTTTAATGTGTCCTTGTTACACTGCAATTACACAGATATGTACTGAGCAATATTAATTAACATCAGGGGTTTGGTTTAGTGTTAGTTGCTTGAAATTATGCATACAGTAATTAACTGTTACAGTCTTGACATTGTAAATACATAAAAACACTACACTCTAAAAAATGCTGGGTTGTCAAATATGGACAAACCCCAATGTTGGGTTAAAATGTCATTTAAAATGTTAACCCAACTTTCACTTTCAATGGTACATTTTTCAATTAAATTTTTGGTCCCACTTTATATTAAGTGGCTTTAAGTACCATGTACTTACATTGAAATTAATAATTTGATACAAAGGAATTATTGTGTACACACATGCTTTTACATTGTACTTATATTTAAAAAATACCAGCATGTAATTACAGCCGTAATTAATTTATGTAATTACATTACATCTGTAATTACACAGCTGACCCATCCCTTACACTTAAATCTACCCTTAAACTTACCCATACCACCACACCTGTCCCTAACCTTACCTGTATCCCACCTCAACAGCACCAAAAGTGATTTACAAGACAAAATGAGCACAATAAGTACATTGTACTTATTTTTAAATGTAAGTACATAGTACTTAAAGCCACTTAATATAAAGTGGGACCAAATTTTTAACCCAACTTTTGGGTTTGTCCATATTTGACCCAAATTTGGGTTGAAACAACCCAGCATTGTTTTTAGAGTGTAGTTACAAGGACACATTAAAATAAAGTGTAACTAAAATGGGACAAAGCCATCCAGCCCACTATCGCTTCAAATGTATTTATACTTTATTTGTTTCTGCTAATCATAATTCATGGTCTCTTTTTTAATTTATCATTCAATTTCAAACATGTTGATAAAATAGTAGTTATCTGTAGCATGAATTGTCAGTGAAACAAGTCTTATGTTACCCATGCACACATAATAATACACTCCGGGTTGTTTTAACCCAACTTTGGGTCAAATATGAACAAACCCAGCCATTGGGTTAAAATATGTTATTACATTTTTAACCCAACGTTTGGGTTTGTCCATATTTGACCCAAAGTTAGGTTAAAACAATTGAGCATTTGTAGAGTGTACACTCAAAAAAAAAAATAAAAAATGCTGGGTTGTTTTAACTAAATTTGGGTCAAATATGGACAAACCCAGCTGTTGGGTTACATTTTTAAATGGCATTTTTAACCCAACGTTTGGGTTTGTCCATATTTGACCCAAAGTTAGGTTAAAACAATTGAGCATTTTTAGAGTGTACACTCAAAAAAAAAAACTAAATTTGTTTTAACTAAATTTGGGTCAAATATGGACAAACCCACTCATTGGGTTAAATTTTTTAATTACATTTTTAACCCAATGTTTAGGTTTGTCCATATTTGACCCAAAGTTGGGCTAAAACAACCCAGCATTTTTAGAGTTTGTATTTATACTTTATTTGTTTCTGCTAATCATAATTCATGGTCTCATTTTTAATTTATCATTCAATTTCAAACATGTTGATAAAATAGTAGTTATCTGTAGCATGAATTGTCAGTGAAACAAGTCTTTATCCATGCACACATAATAATACACTCCGGGTTGTTTTAACCCTGGGTCAAATATGAACAAACCCAGCCATTGGGTTAAAAAATCTTATTACATTTTTAACCCAACGTTTGGGTTTGTCCATATTTGACCCAAAGTTAGGTTAAAACAATTGAGCATTTTTAGAGCGTACACTCAAAAAAAAACTAAATTTGGGGTCAAATATGGACCAAACTAAACGTTGGATTAAAAATGTAACCCAACAGCTGGGTTTGTCCATATTTGACCCAATATTGGGTTAAACCATCCCAGCATTTTTCAGAGTGTAGTTATTACTCAGTTGGTATGAGTGTTTTTATGTTGTGTGAGTGAATGCTTTTTACAGGAGATGCACGTAAAGACTGATAGTTTAGCTGTCCACAACAATGCACAAAATCCAAAACACACATTTATGTGATGGTGTGATAAGGCATCTGAACATCCGATGTGGAGAAGGAAGAAGCAAGAGAAGGCATCGATTTTAAAGCGAAAGAGTTCATGCTCTCAGTCTTGCAAGATTTAAGTATATATTACTAATACACCAATACAGCAATGCAATTTTATGGATCCTCGTGCATGGGAAATGCGCATCACCACCTGTTCTCGCTGCTCCTTATTTTGGCGGATTGCATTAATTTGTGTGTGTTTCTCTCAGTAGAGGGGATTTAAAGACCCGCTCCGTCTCTCTCTCGGATGCAGTCATAAACACACACACTGCAGTGTTGCGTCTCAGTGATGATGTCATCCTGTCTGCTGCAGTACTCTTGATCTTAGAGAGAGGGGGGAAAGCTGGGGTGGGTGCTAACATGCTCATTTATTCTTTTCCCTAAAATTATTATAGGTTTTATTAGCTATATTAACGTTGGCATTTGCCTTTTGTAAGGTAATTACAGCATTGCATTGAAAGCTCATAATCATAATCATAATGAAGAATCAACAGGACTGCGTTGCTCTAATAAATGGCCATTTATTTTGCTTCTAAAATCATGCTTTCATAACAGTACTTGTTAGGATGCATTGTCCAAGAAAACCATGCAGAATCATGCAATATTGATAACCTATCCATGTGGAGGTTTAGATTTCGGTGGACATTCATTCTTTATTTATGCTTTATTTCACTGAGGGAATTTACATTTTGAACACAGCATCTTTTGCTGCGTTTGGTTTGTTGGAGAGTTTGGCAACCCAGAGGCAAAGTATTAGGTGTGGTCTACAGTACATGAATGCCCTTATCAGCTGCAAACACACTCATATACAGCGATTGCACTTTTTGCATACATTCTCCTTAAATGGTTACTCAATGGCAGTCTTAAAAATGCATTGAAATGACTAAAAACAAAAAGACTGGAGGACGAAAACATCAAGATTTGAATCATCTCAATTATTGAGATGTCACTCTTCCTACACTCTAAAAATGCTGGGTTGTTTTAACCCAACTTTAGGTCAAATATGGACAAACCCAAACATTGGGTTAAAAATGTAATTTAAAAATGTAACCCAGTGGCTGGGTTTGTCTATATTTGACCCAAAGTTGGGTTAAAACAACCCAGCAAGTTTTAGAGTACTGCTAAAAGTGTTTTTAGCAGTAACCCACAAAAAACAACCAACTTATATACCAACCTATGACTTTAATCAAATAAGCAAAAACTGTTTAATTTATAGTGATTTTCAGATTAAATCAGACTAGGTTTTTTTTTATTTCAGATTTGAAATAGACTTTTTACGGATGGCATGATGCTGTCTCTTTTGTTTTGTCTGCACTCTAAAAAAAATATTGGGTTGTTTCAACCCAATTTTGGGTCAAATATAGACAAACTCAAACATTGGGTTAAAAATGTAATTTAAAAATGTAACCCAGTGGCTGGGTTTGTCCATATTTGACCCAAAGTTGGGTTAAAACAACCCAGCAAGTTTTAGAGTACTGCTAAAAGTGTTTTTAGCAGTAACCCACAAAAAACAACCAACTTATATACCAACCTATGACTTTAATCAAATAAGCAAAAACTGTTTAATTTATAGTGATTTTCAGATTAAATCAGACTAGGTTTTTTTTTATTTCAGATTTGAAATAGACTTTTTACGGATGGCATGATGCTGTCTCTTTTGTTTTGTCTGCACTCTAAAAAAAATATTGGGTTGTTTCAACCCAATTTTGGGTCAAAATATAGACAAACTCAAACATTGGGTTAAAAATGTAATTTAAAAATGTAACCCAATGGCTGGGTTTGTCCATATTTGACCCAAAATTGGGTTGAAACAACTCAGCATTTTTTAGAGTGTGTTCAAAATAGCATGTGGTGTTAGGACAGACAACTGTAAAAATCATATGTAAAAAGTCAAATAAAATGTAGAGCCAACGTTACAGTGGTTTTGCGTCCATGCATGCGTTTTGTGCCAATATTTCCTTTAAGCACAGCTATGTGTGACTGTGATAATTCAGAATTCTTACAAAGTCAGAGCGTGCCGACGTTATCTCTGCTGCTTTAAATATTTTTCCCATGTAAACATGCACTAGACAGACGTCTGAGCGACTCGCGGAGAGATGGGGGAGAGAAATGGTGCTCCTAATTCTTGGGAGGTCACCGAGTCATCCCCATGCCAACTCACACTTTGTTGTTCTGCATGTGTGCCGTGTCTCCATGTACTTGTCAAGGATGTTTGATGAGCGAGAGTAGCCCTGCTGCGAGGGAAGGTACACACTCTCACACATTCCGATTGTCATCACCACAGCAACGACGGAACCGATACAATGTACTTAAACTGATTCCAAAGAACATCCCAGTTTCAAGGACGTGTTGATTTGTGGAAATCTGTTCATATGCACTTAAAGGAGTAGTTCACTTTTGAAAAATATCAGCATCAGCAAAAAACTTTCACCCCAATGTCATCCAAGATGTCCATGTCTTTCTTTCTTCAGTCGAAAAGAAATTAAGGTTTTTGATGAAAACATTCCAGCATTTTTCTCCATATAATGAACTTTAATGGGAACCAAACGGTTCAAGGTGCAAATGAGAGTTTCAGTGCAAAGGGCTTTAAACGACACCAGAATCTAATTTTTTTTGTTCGTTGAATGAACCAAATGATTAAAAAAAAAAGATTTGTTCATTTTGATGAACGAGTTTAAACAGGAGAGTCACGAACGCGCATCACAGAACAGTGCAAGGCTAGCATTTGTGCTTATAAAACTTAAACCTTTTTATTTAGTTTTGAAATGAGCGATCGTTTCGCTAGATAAGACCCTTATTCAACGTCTGACGTCGTTTAAAGCCCTTTGAAGCTGCACTGAAACTCTCATTTGGACCTTGAACCGTTTGGTTCCCATTGAAGTCCATTATATGGAGAAAAATCATGGATTGTTTTCATCAAAAACCTTAATTTCTTTTCGACTGAAGAAAGAAAGACATGGACATCTTGGATGACACGGGGGTGAGTAAATTATCAAGTGAACTACTCGACAGAAGCATATCCACGTAGGTTGGTTGGAATATTTGTAAATGTGAATCTAAATTATTTTTCGAGAAATCTTTCAGTCTTTGGCTAAAGATGTGAACGATTCTTCGTACACCGAGTGAATGTAACCATGGTATAATGATCAATGTTTTTTATTCATTTGAATTAATAACACAATTTGATATAATTCTCACACATCAGCTTCCAGTTCCTTCATGAAAAAGTTGCTCTGTGATTGTATGCCTGTGTTGCTGAATGTGATTAAGTATAAGTTTGTCTCCATGCACATATTTGAGACCTGATGCCAAAAATTCTTACTGAGAAGAGAACAACTCATTAAACTTTTTCCTATCTTTTTCTCTTTCTTTTGCAGTATTACAGTATATAGCTCAGTAACACTGATCAGTGAATGAAACACATATGTTTAATATTAAAAGACCCCATGAAATCTAAATGCTAGTGTACTTCTTAAAGTTGACCAAATAAACTTTTAGCAGGTATACCATACACATTTTTGCACATTTGTCTTTCTCTTCCAGGAAGAAAATACCTAAAATATTGATCATCTTGGAAGGAAATTGTAAATTCATTTCATGGGAGCTTAACACTTTGGTGTGTGTGTGTGTACAGTAAATATGCATTTGTGTATTAATGTTGAAAAGCGTGTCCTTTATTGTTTTTCTTTTGTTGCCCCATTTAGTTCTTTAAATTATACTACTATTAATCAAATTTCATGTCACGATTGTTATCGTATCAAACACGATTTTTCAAGTTTATCAAAATTCAGAATGCCTGGCCTTTCGTTTTCATGTTATAATCACGTCAAAAACTCTTATTTTATAAATTCTATCTCTCTGTATTACTTCCTGTATTTTTTCCCAGGATGCCACCACCAGTTTCCTCCGTGCCGCTCGCTCAGGTAATCTGGACAAGGCTCTAGACCACATCAAGAATGGCATCGACATCAACACAGCCAATCAGGTAAGACTCCCTCAACTCAGCCAATCATGCCATCATTGGTTTTTCAAAAGAGGAACACATTCAAGCTCAGAGTCACAGCCAGGCTTCAATAAGAGATCAAATGTCGTCACGTGATGATCTTAAACATGCGTTTGAAAGGTTTGATTGAAAATCCAGCATGAATTCCACGTTGGTCCAGACTGGGTTATGCTGGATGGAGTGATGGTGGACTCCTTAACCCTCTGGGCTTCTTCGGTCAAAAATGACCGAAAACTGTTACGTTTTGAAATGTTTAATTTTTTTGCTTGATCGGATCGGGCTGAAACTAGGTGACTTTTGTTGTATTATCTATATGAACACACAAAAAAAATCAAGGAGATGATTCTGATTTGTTAAAGGGTCGTAAAAAAAAAGTCACACTTAGCTTCCTCCCGGTCAAAAATGACCGACATAGGAAATGAATGGGAAATACGAAAAAACAGGAAAACTCAGAGAAACTTTTGGTGGCACAAGCTACAGATCAGCAACTGTGCAGAAAAAAAGTGTACAGCAATGAAGGGGTGACGCTCTAAAATATCAAGAGTGCAAATAAGACCCCCCCCACACACACACACACGCACACAAACACACACACATACACAGATAAACTGGCAAGACTGCACCAGCAAATTTGTAGAATATGCTTGCTCAAATGCGCACTCACACACACACGCACACAGACATGAGAAATCATGTCTAAACCAACAAAAAGAATCAAAAAGCCTTTCTATGTATTTGAATAGGAAGCTATAGGCAGCCTACAGGCTCTACAGGACATTGCACACATGTAACTATTTTTTAAAGCCACTAGGTGGCGCTCTTCTACTTGAATTTTTTTTTTTATTAGCTGACACTCTATTTTGATGTGAAATGTTGTATTTATTGAAAAAAAATAAAAAAAATATAAAATAAAAATATGTATATTAATTCTAATGGAAAAAATAGCTCATAAAAATTATATAATTAATGCAAAGTATCATAAAAAATTCTAAAAATTCTAAATAATAATCAGAAAATATTATAGAACAAAAATATATTTGAATGGTTATCCTGGGAAGAAGTAAGGCTTCGTCTGTTTTTGACCGGGAGGAAGCTAAGTGTAACCCATTTACGAAGAAGCCCAGAGGGTTAATCTTGTATTTGGGTCAAAAATGGGCACCCATAGAAATGAATAGGAAAAACTGTAATTTCGAGCATTCTAAAATAAGCCCAAAATAAGACACCAGGTGACGGCAAAGTCACTTTATCTTTAGGTTTTAGCTCTAAGAACTTATTGGAATGATATTTTAATGTCGTAAAAAAACAAATAAATAAAAATAAGAAAAGTCTTTTACCGCTCAGATCAAGGGAAGTATTTTTTAAAAAGAAATCAAACCTATTTTGCCCACATTTGTCCAGAATACGGTTTTACGGTTAAATAGAATTTTTAACCCGATTGGGTTTATCCATATTTGACCCAAATTTGGGTTAAAACAACCCTGAATTGTTTAGAGTGTAACTGATGGCCTGAAAAGTAAGATACTAATGCTGAATTTTAATATTGATTGGTGTAACGTCTGTCCATTTATGAGGTGAGATGATTGTACATTTTCTGTTTCCATGCCTGGCTGGATCCATTTTTTAATTGCACTGCATGTCTATTGTGCACAAATGCTATTGTGTGTATGCCCAGTAGTTGCATTCACGTCCGCTTCTCTTCCCTTTGGCCTGTTTTTACCCTGACGTTTCCTGCTGTGGGTGGGTCTATCAGGAACGCCAGCTGTAATTGAGATGATAATGCCCTTTGATTAATGACCGCATGTGTCGTGAGTGATGACTTCAGCGCTTTTCTCCATTTAGTCCTTATACTGTAGCAAACGTGTGAGCAGGTCCTCAGAGCTCTCTGGAGGGTTTCGGTGACCTCGACTACATGCACCGCTGAGCTCTTTGAAAAACTCCTTAAGCTGCAAGACGCTTGAGCTACAGTACACTCTAAAAAATGCTGGGTTGTTTTAACCCAATTTTGGGTAAAATATGGACAAACCCAGCCATTGGGTTAAATTTTTAAATGATAATTTTAACCCAATAGTTGGGTTTGTCCATATTTTACCCAAAATTGGGTTAAAACAACCCAGCATTTTTTAGAGTGTAGGATACATGAAGGCTATACTGGAAAATAACCTATTCTTAGTTAGTATTATTGTCTTGCCCTCCATTAAAATATATACTTAAAGCAAGATACACTCACAAGTGTTTTTATTTACACAAGTGTATTGATTTTCAGTAAATATATGAAGAGTTCAGATGCAAAAGCCTCTAAATGCCATTTGAAATTTTCTTCTTTAATGGCGATTTTGATCAAACTTGAATATTTAAGTTCAGTAATTTCAATTAAATGGCAATGATAATTACCTATTAATTGTTATTTAAGTGAAATTACTGAACTTAAATATACAAGTTTGATAAAAAGCATCATTAAAGAAGAAAATTTCAAATGGCATTTAGAGGCTTTTGCATCTGAACTCTTCATATCTTGAATTAAATCTATTATTCTTACCGCATAATTAAAATCTTTGTACAATTTCGGCAACAAAAGCAAATTGTCAATGGGGTAAAAAAAATCAAAGTTATATTGATATACAGTGTTATACAATGTAAAAATTAATATGCTTTATCTAATCAGTATAATTGTGGCAACAGATTACAAGCAATATTATTAATTAAATTTAACAAATTAGAATTGAGTAATAATGAATCAAATTATTCCTTAAAAGTTAACCATTTAAACTGAGTAAAGTTTACACCAAATAATGTAACAAAAATATCTCACTAACAGACAGACGTCAAAGATTAATTGAGAACTCTTTATTTTATATTGACAACGTTGAAGACACCTGATGTTAACAAGCAGAATCACGGAAACCGTAATTTTAAAACACACACCGATCACCATAATGGTGACATCAGTTTATGTTAAATTGTTAACTTTTAAGGAATTAATTTTATTAATTATTACTCAATTCTAATGTGTTAAGTTTAATTCATAATATCACTTGTTGCCACAATTTTTTGATTAGATAAAGCATATTCATTTTTACAGTGTATTTTCTCTGGCTTAATATATTGTCCAATTAACTTAAAATACAAGAAATATTAATATTATATTACTTTTTTATTAGAGCCCGACCGATAAAGGATTTTGAAGGCCGATACCGATACAGATATTTTTTGGTTTTAAAATCCGATATATCGGCCGATATTTTTTATTTATTTATTTTTCAGAAACGCGCAACAAAACATTAACAGATTTCCCTAACATAGTTATTTGTAGTTATTTATGAGTTTTAACTGAAATAATATTATAAAGCATTTTAAAAAGAAACTTGTTTCTTTTATTGTCACAACAGAACAGAGGAACATCAAAATATATTAAAGTTCTGATAAAAAAATAATAATAATTAGTCCCTACATTGCCTTATATAAGCTACCTTATACTTACAATGTCAGGTTAGCTAGTCAATCTAGCAATAACATCATACTGCAAATTGTAAAACATACATTTTCAATATAACAGGCCAAGGAGAGATGATTAAAGCGTGTTTCGTCCATTTTTATTTTATTTTTTAAATATTCATTTATCGGCCATTATAACTGCCGATACCGATATTATGGAAAAAGCCTAATATCGGCCGATAATATCGGCCGGCCGATATATCGGTCTGGCTCTATTTTTTATACACTGCCTTTTCAGAAATATGTTATTCAGTGCTCAATATACTCTTTATTTTAATATTTGTTTATTTTTTATTGTTTTTAATCAATTGGAATTTATCCAGAACGAGTCCGATACCAAGTACCCATACCTGTATTTTCATTGCATTTTTACCTTTTTATATATATATATATATATATAAAATAAAAAAGATTGACTTTTTTAAAAAATTTTAAACCTTTTTTTTATTTTTTTCAACCTTTTGATTTTTTTTTTTTTTTAAATCAAAAGGTTGATTTTTTTTTTAAACATAGGGGAAATCAGAAGAATATGAATCATATTAGCTGACTTAATTCGTTTTCAATGACGGCTTATAAGGTGATAGAGACCCAGAGTTTGAAATCTCCACATCTATATGAACAAGCCTTCGGATGAGACGTTAAACCGAGGTCCTGACTCTCTGTGGTCATAAAAAATGTGACCCTTGCCAAATGTGATTTCCTAATCATCCCCATATATACTCATTGGCTTCATCACTAAGTCTCCTCTCCACCAATAAGCTTCCGTATGATCATCCATGTGGTGTTGCTCATTGGTTGTTGGTTAGCGTCGTCTATGTAAAGCACTTTGAGTGCTGAGAAAAGCGCTATATATATGTAATGAATGAATGAATTTGTTGTGTGATATTCTTCAGATGCAGCTTTGTAAATGTTCAGTATTTTTTCATCCATCCATCCTTTTTCTTTTGTTTCTTGGTTCCTGTGCTTGTTTCTGAGTCACATTGAGATGGGGTAAGTGGTCTCTACACTCAGAGGGGATAATATCAGCAATGTGAGAAAGGTCCAACCTCACATGTCCTGTGAGGCTGAAGGAAGGCTGTGTGAGGTTAGACCTATCCCACATGGCCCGTATTCTTCCCAGCAGAGAGACCACCGGCCTGCCATCCACCCATCATCATCATCATCATCATCGGTTGATGTCTTTTGAAAGTGCTCCATGTGTTTTGTGAGAGTGGGTGTTAACTACAAACCTCCCACTTCCCCATTTCAGTCTCTTTGGGATGTTGCCGTATGATTTGAGATTGAATAACCTTCAGAGTGAGTTTGCTCTGCTGTCTCTTTCCCTTCACAGAATGGACTCAACGGGCTGCACTTGGCCTCGAAGGAAGGCCACGTTAAAATGGTGCTGGAACTACTGCACCATGGTATTGTACTTGAGACGGCCACAAAGGTAAGAGTTAGAGCTACAAAAAGCTACACAAGGTGTTTGGATGTTAAAGGAGTAGTTCACTTTTAAAAAAAACTTTTGCTGATAATTTACTCACCCCCATGTCATCCAAGATGTCCATGTCTTTCTTTCTTCAGTCGAAAAGAAATGAAGGTTTTTGATGAAAACATTCCAGGATTTTTCTCCATATAATGAACTTCAATGGGGTCCAAACGGTTCAAGGTCCAAATGAGAGTTTCAGTGCAGCTTCAAAGGGCTTTAAACGATTCCAGACGATGAATAAGGGTCTTATCTAGTGAAAAGATCACTCATTTAAAAATAAAAATAACAAAGTTTAAAGGCCATTGCACACCGAGTCCGAAATTCGCATCCGAAATTTTCGCACGTTAAAAAAAAAATTCGACCTCACGTTATGTCAGTCACGCTTGCACACCGCCTCCGAAACTTTCGTCCGTCATAAAATTAATCGGATCGGGTTCGATTTTCTGCGTTTTTCGCATCCAGAGCCAGCATTTTGAGAGGTCTTTTGACAATTCAGGGCCGGGGGGAGCTCGTCCTCAAATCATTCATGCGCCGTGCTTTCAGTTTCGGTTTTCAATTCGATCAAGTGTTTATGTTCTCTTCTCTATATTGGATTATGAAATTAATAAACCTCCCCTTTCAATCAGATTGAAATTTAGGATCGAAAAAGGTGTGATTGAGCAGCTTATTCGATAACTAATGTATTTGGGCACAATACACAATAACAGCCTAGCTGTTCTGTCTGCCCAGCGCTTCCAACGGGCCGCGCGCGGGTGTGTGTTTGTCCGTGTGTGTGTGTGTCCATACCTGGTCCATTTCAGACACACTGCCAGTCTCCGTTCAGAATCGATTGGTTCACGGAAATTGGTGGTCTTGTTTTTAATATGTGGCTCTAGAATCGCTAGCAAAGCATCGAACTGTCCCACTGACATTCTGAGGTAAATTTTGAATCGCTCAGGATAAATTCGCAACTCCTTGATAAGGAAAGTCTCCTTCCTCTCGGTCTCGGCGCAATTTCAGGATTGGATGGACGTAATATTTTTTTTCTTTCTTCCCTTTTCAATAAGAGAGAGGGCAAAAATCATCCTCACTGCTTGACGAATCCATTTGGTATTTTTGCGTTTTTTCCCGCAAAGGTTTAAGAAATACGCAACGGACTCGGTGTGCAAGGTTTCTATGCGTGACGAATTTTTAAGCTGACGAACACGAAAATACGCATACGAATATTTCGTGCTCGGTGTGCAATGGCCTTAAGTCTTATAAGCTTAAATGGTTGCCTTGCTCTGTTCTGTGATGCGCGTTCATGACTCTCCTGTTCGAACTCGTTCATCAAAATGAACACATTTTTTAGAGTCATTTGATTCATTCAACGAACTAAATGAACAAACTGACTCATTTAGTGCATTATATGGAAAAAAAAATGCTGGAATGTTTTCATCAAAAACCTTAATTTCTTTTCGACTGAATGGACATCTTGGATGACATGGGGGTGAGTAAATTATCAGCAAAAGTGAACTACTCCTGTAACTCTCTCGCCACCATTGACGTAAATTTCCAGCTTTCCGTGTTTTCACTGTTATACAGTAGGGACAGTGTCGTTCCTGAACGCGTTCAATGAACGATGGTTCATATTTTTGGCGAACGTGAACTGAACACACTGTCTTACTTCCTGATGAACATTACTGTGAACTCGTTTATTCTGGTGTCTGTGAACGCGCGCTCTCTCAGTTTAACTTTGTTCAATAGGGTGCCAGATTTCTAAAGAGCCTTCCCAGCTAAAACACACGTAACAGGCCTTAATATGTAGCGAAAAACAACACCCAATCTGGGTATTCTCTTTAAGTACACTTAGTGATATTGCAATAATATCATATTACCTACAAGTATAGTTTTGAATGTACACTCTTAGAAGAAAAGGTTCTATATAGAACCTTAAAAGGTTCTATCAGCGCTACGTATTTGGAACCCCTAAAAGGTTCTATACACTCTTAAAAAAGGGTTCCTCTGGGTTCTATATAGAACCCTGGGGTTCCATACTTGGCCAATAGAACCTTTTACCAAAAAAAAAAAAAAATGGTTCCAAAATGGAACCATTTTGGAGTTCCATATATGAAGCGGGGGATGGAACCATTTCTGGTTCTAAATAGAACCATTTCTTCTAAGAGTGTACTGTATAATGTTGGTCATCGTGACATTTAATACGATATTTCTTTTGTAGAAAGGAAATACTGCTCTCCACATAGCAGCCTTAGCTGGTCAAGAACAGGTGGTCACTGAGCTGGTCAACTATGGAGCCAATGTCAATGCTCAGTCTCAGGTGAGCAAAAACTCAAAGGGATTTCTTTAAAAATGAGGCATTGATATGTTGTATTACATGTGAGCATTTACCTATCTTCTCTCCAGTTGGATGTTTTATAGTTCATTTAAACAGTTGAATCATTTTGAATTTATGTAGTATTGCTGTCCGAACTAAAATCTCTCTGGCTCTATTGTCATCTGTGTATTTGTGTGCTTGTGTTAGTTTGGCTATTGTATCTGCATATGGGTGTTTATGTCTGTCTGCAACAGAAGGGCTTCACTCCTCTCTACATGGCTGCACAAGAGAATCACCTCGAGGTCGTGAAGTTTCTCCTGGATAATGGAGCCAATCAGACCATTCCAACTGAGGTAATTAATGAAAAGACTGTTAAATAGAGTGTGTGTTATGCAAATCATATTCTTTAAAAGAATATAACTAAGTGTGAACTGAAAATAATTTTAATTCAAAAATTCAACTGTGATTCTCACTCAGTTTTCAGCGTTTTTTTATTGTTGTTTTATTTTATTAAATTTTACTAAATGGAAACGTCATTAAAAAAACTGAATTCTGAGTGTGAATCACAGATATAAAGTCGCAATTCTGAGAAATAAAGTCGCAATTCTGAGAAATAAAGTCGCAATTCTGAGAAATAAAGTCACAATTCTGAGAAATAAAGTCGCAATGCTGAGGAATAAAGTCACAATCATGAGAAATAAAGTTGCAATTATGAGAAATAAAGTCGCAATTCCGAGAAATAAAGTCGCAATTCTGAGAAATAAAGTCGCAATCATGAGAAATAAAGTCGCAATCATGAGAAATAAAGTCGCAATCATGAGAAATAAAGTCGCAATTATGAGAAATAAAGTCGCAATTCTGAGAAATAAAGTCGCAATCATGAGAAATAAAGTCGCAATCATGAGAAATAAAGTCGCAATCATGAGAAATAAAGTCGCAATTATGAGAAATAAAGTCGCAATTCTGAGAAATAAAGTCGCAATTCTGAGAAATGAAGTCGCAATCATGAGAAATAAAGTCGCAATTCTGAGAAATAAAGTCGCAATCATGAGAAATAAAGTCACAATTATGAGAAATAAAGTCACAATTATGAGAAATAGTCGCAATTGCGAGATAAGAAGTTGCAATTCTGAGAAATAAAGTCGCAATTGCGAGATATAAAGTTGCAATCATAAGAAATAAATTCGCAATTGTGAGATATAAAGTTGCAATTCCGAGAAATGAAGTCGCAATTGTGAGATATAAAGTCGCAATTATGAGAAATAAAGTTGCAATTATGAGAAATAAAGTCGCAATTCTGAGAAATAAAGTCACAATTATGAGAAATAAAGTCGCAATTCTGAGAAATAAAGTCACAATTATGAGAAATAAAGTCGCAATTCTGAGATATAAAGTCACAATTCTGAGAAATAAAGTTGCAATTATGAGAAATAAAGTCGCAATTCTGAGAAATAAAGTCACAATCATGAGAAATAAAGTCGCAATTCTGAGAAATAAAGTCACAATTATGAGAAATAAAGTCGCAATTGCGAGAATTGAGAGAATT
Source organism: Pimephales promelas (assembly GCF_988280905.1). Classification (NCBI taxonomy): domain Eukaryota; kingdom Metazoa; phylum Chordata; class Actinopteri; order Cypriniformes; family Leuciscidae; genus Pimephales; species Pimephales promelas. The sequence continues at coordinate 3,205,798 of NC_142772.1, read as the reverse complement.
GAGAAAAAAGAATTGAGACTTTTTATCTCACAATTCCGACTTTTTTTCTCACAATTGCGAGTTTACATCTCGCAATTCTGACTTTATAACACATACAGTGGTGTGAATACGTTTTGACCCCCATGCTAAAGTTGCCTAAAAAGAGGAATAAAAAATCATCTTTTGGATGTTGATCTTAATGCCTTAATTAGAAAAATGAGGAAAACTCCAACCTTTAAGGACACAAATTTTCTTTGTGAATGAATAATGTATCATAAATAAATAAATGTTTTTCCTTAAAATACAGGGCTCATAAGTCAGGACACCCCTATGTTAAATTCCCATAGAGTCAGGAAGATTTTTATTTTTAAAAGCCAGTTATTTCATGGATCCAGGATAATATGCATCCTGATAAAGTTCCCTTGGCCTTTGAAATAAAATATCCCCACATCATCACACACCTTCCACCACACCTTGAGATTGGCATGGGTTTACTTCAGTTAGCCTAATAGCTGGTTTGATTTGCATTAAAAGATGATCTTATGGAAAGTACCCCATGCCAATCTCTGGGTGTGGTGGAAGGTGTGTGATGATGTGGGGATATTTTAATTCCAAAGGCCAAGGGAACTTTATCAGGATGCATATTATCCTGGATCCATGAAATAACTGGCTTTTAAAAATAAAAATCTTCCTGACTCTATGGGAATATAACATAGGGGTGTTCTGACTTATGCACCCTGTATTTTAAGGAAAAACATTTATTTATTTATGATACATTATTCATTCACAAAGAAAATTTGCGTCCTTAAAGGTTGGAGTTTCTCATTTTTCTAATTAAGGCATTAAGATCAATATCCAAAAGATGATTTTTTATTCCTCTTTTTAGGCAACTTTAGCATGGGGGTCAAAACTTATTCACACCACTGTAATTGCGAGTTTAAATCTCGAAATTCTGACATCTTTTCTCAGAATTGTGAGATACAAACTCGCAATTGCGAGTTATCAGGCCAATTCCAAGGAAAACTTTTTTCCCCTCAGATCATCAATTCTGACTTTATAACGCAATTGCGACTTTATATCACACAATTCTGACTTTATATCTCGCAATTGTGAGAAATAAAGTCAGAATTGCGAGATAAAGAGTCGCAATTACCTTTTTTATCTTTCATTCTGTGAAACAAGCTGCTATAAATCACACTGTTCACCTTTAACCGGCTCTTTTCACTCCGGTTATTCAGAGAATTATGGATGTTCCCGTGATGTTTTGTATGTTTGTGTGTCTCTCAGGATGGCTTTACCCCTCTTGCTGTGGCTCTTCAGCAGGGCCATGAGAATGTGGTGGCCCTGCTCATCAACCACGGTACTAAGGGCAAGGTCCGCCTTCCCGCACTGCATATCGCTGCCCGAAACGACGACACCCGCACTGCCGCTGTGCTTTTACAGAATGACCCCAATCCTGATGTCTTAAGCAAGGTTTGTGTAAACTGATCTTTCTAAACATCTAGTATATAAGTAATATTATATTATCTTATTAAATGAGCCAGGTTTGTTTTGGGCGCTTAGTTGCATGGTAACAGCAATGAAATTAAAATATTGGGTCACACTTTATTTTAAGGTGTCATTGTTACAGTGTAATTATATATTTAAGTATTGAGTCATATTAAGCAACTTCTTGTACTTAGGGTAGGATTAGGATTTGGTTGAGGGTTAGTTGCATGTAATGCTGTTAGTACTATGGTAACTACATGTAACGTTTTGCATGGACCCTCTAAAATAAAGTGTTACCTTATGTATTTCGCACCAGGGCTGTGCGTTTAATCGAAATCCTAATACAATCGTGATGTGAGTACATTATAAAAAAAAAAAAATCTGGGTTGTTTTCAACCCATGTTTGGGTCAAAATAATTTTTTTTAATTAAATTTTAAACCCAACTGTTAGAGCTGCACGATTAATCGTTAAAACATTGCATCTCAATTAAAACACCCATGTGTTTAGTACATTTTGAGTACATTTTACAATGCAGGGACTGTAACTAGAGATATGCTAGTTATAAATACGGTAATCATTACTTTATTTAGGCAGAAAAAGTTCGTTGTGGTTTCCAAGCTCATTAATGTTAACGTTAGCGGTCTTCCACTGATAGTGGCATTAGCTAGCTTTGAGGTTAGCTAGTCTATGATGAGCCATAATTTAGCAATAGCGTCACACTGCAAATTGTAAAACATACATTTTCAATATAAAAGGCCAAGGAGAGATATCCATTTTATTTTATTTTTGAAACATTCATTTATCGGCCATTATAACTGCCGATACCGATAGTTTGGAAAATGCCTAATATCGGTCTGGCTCTATTACCAACATTAACCAGCTGAAGATTGCATTGCAAGCCTGACTTACTACGTTAATCTGTGTAAACGCACTATTGTTCAAACGTTTGGGGTCAGTAAGATTGACCTTTTTTTTAAATAAATGAATACTTTTATAAAGCAAGAATGCATAAAGTGATAGTAGAGACTTTTCGACTTTCATTAAAGCATTATGAAAAACAAACATTACGGTTTCCACAAAAAAAGCAGCAAAACTTTCAACATTTAGATAATATCTGAGAATAGTTCTGTTTTTGCAATCAATTAAATGCAAACATTCTTACAGAGCCCAAACTTTTGAAGGGTAGAGTTTACAGTTCACTGATATTAAAGCAATCAGAGGATCAACTGTTAACCCAATTTCCCATGATCCTCTGCAGACAGGCTTCACACCACTCCACATCGCTGCCCACTATGAAAACCTGAATGTTGCCCAACTGCTTCTAAACCGAGGAGCTGATGTGAACTTCACACCCAAGGTCTGTCTTTTATCAGTATTTCTGCTCTGATAGTCAAGTCTGACGACAGCAACAAGCGAACTAGTGTGTTTGTCTTTCAGAATGGGATCACACCTCTACATATTGCATCCAGGAGAGGAAATGTCATCATGGTCAGACTTCTGCTGGACCGAGGAGCAAAGATTGATGCCAAGACAAAAGTATGTACGGTAATAAAGTCATGATTCTAAACATTAACAAGGCTAGAGGATTTGTAGACACGTTTGTTCTTGCTCCCTTGTCATCACAGGATGAGTTGACTCCTCTTCACTGTGCCGCCAGAAATGGCCATGGGAGAATAATCGAGATCCTTCTGGACCAAGGAGCCCCGATACAGGCCAAGACCAAAGTAGGCATACACCCAAACACTCGGTGTTTACATACAGCCACAACACATTTGACATCGAGACACATGGTGTAGTCACATGGTGTTCTGAGAAGTAACCGATAAAAAAAGAAATAATCCAACATCACCAATTTGATTTGGTTCACCTTGGTCAATTTCATCATTTTATGGCAATTGTGCAATTTCTCCCACCCCAAAACTACCATTTTTAGGGTATTATTACATTTTATTTACTGAATTTGCAGCTTTGCATGTTAGGATAAAATTGAAAAATTGAAAGTGGCATATCTTGACTGAATATTTATCCATTAAATCCAAATCAAATCCATTAATGTATTTGAATTGCATATAAAAATTCCATTTATTTAAATAATATAAGCAACTAAACTTAAAGTGATGCATATTTGTCATAAATGAAACAAGTAAGATTTCTGCAAAGTTGCATCCATTTGATTATATTTAAGTAATAATTTAAAAAAAGGCATTTGTTCATATTGCTTAGAATCTGCATAAATGTATATTGTGAAAACAAATAAAAGTATAAACATGGTTAAAATATTTCTAGTTGTGGAACAAGAAATATTCAATTATTTAATTGAAATGAATTGGATGCGTTGATGATAAATATATAAACCTGGTTATTGTGTGTTTTAAACACATTCAGTTCAGAAATCTAACCTGAAGGAAAAGTAAAAAAAAAAAAAAAATGCAAAAAAATGATATTTTTAAAAACCTCCTTGATTGCCAGATATTTGAAAGACAGTGCATTTGGCAGCTCTAAATGTTCCCATATGTTCACTGCACAGAATGGCCTGTCGCCAATACACATGGCAGCCCAGGGTGATCATTTGGACTGCATCAAACAGCTATTACAGTACAATGCAGAGATTGATGACATCACTCTAGACCACCTGACACCACTGCATGTGGCGGCACACTGTGGACATCATCGCGTGGCCAAGGTGCTCCTGGACAAAGGAGCCAAACCGAACACCCGTGCTCTGGTTAGTACACGTTTAAAAGGCACACGTGCAACAGTTAATGCACAAATTAACATTTACACTGTTATTATGAAACAAAATCGCACTTGTTTGTCCACTTATGCTTAGAATGGCTTCACCCCACTCCATATTGCCTGTAAGAAGAACCACATGCGTGTAATGGACCTGCTATTAAAGCATTCTGCGTCCCTGGAGGCGGTAACAGAGGTGAGCAACAGGATCATTTCACAGTGTAAAATACTGTAAATAACATTTCATTATTTTAAATTAGGGCTGTGCAAAAATAAAATCCAATCCAAAATAAAAGTCTGTGTTTACATAATATATTTGTGTGTGCTGTATATAATTATTTTGTATATATAAATACCTATGCATGCATGTATATATTTAAGAATTATTTGCGCTTAAATTCTGTATATATATATATATATAAATACATAATCTATATTATATTTCATATATGAATAACACATTTTCTTAAATATATACATGCATGTGTGTGTATTTATTATATACAGCACACACAAATATATTATGTAAACACAGACTTTTATTTTGGATGCGATTAATCGCAAGTAATTTTTGCACAGCCCTATTTTAAATTAAAATTATTGTAATATTCACTTGTTTTTAACTGAGTTCTAGAAGTCATTGTATTTGTTTGGGACTTTTATTATGAATTTTACATTGTGTCTTGATTGTCAAACCAAGAGCAACCCATCGCACAGTTCAGTTGGCTTCTAAAGGTGTGTCATTGTGCTGCCAAAAAGCATGTTTTTCATTAAAAAATGGCTGTATTCTAACAAAATACTATTTTTTGCGAGAAGCAGGATCTAGTTGCGGTAAATGTATAAGCAAATAAAACGAATACATTGGAATATCAACTCTAGAGCAAAAGGAATGCAAAAACCAACATAGTATGAGATGTAAGAACGAACACGGAACTAAACGAGATGTTGTGTTCGAAATCGCACCCTATATCGCTATATGAGGGAACAGCCATTTGTAGTGGTGTCCGAAACCGTAGTGGACGTTATCGAGTTCACTTATTCAATCCCATAATGCACCGAATAATAACGAGTGTACAAGCGATGTACGCTCAACAGGTAGAGAATACCCATAATGCACTGTGAGAGTCGCTGACCGAATGAATTCCCTCGTCTGACCAGAAGATGGCGCCGTTGCTGATTCATCCATTTTCCAAACCGTTGCTGGTCCAATGTGGCTACAGCGTATATCCTACGCTATCTCACGACCAATTCAAAGTGATTCAAAAGTGGCTAATTCGTACGACCTCACTCGTACGAGTTTGTACGATTTGTCTAAACCCATGTGACGGTTATGTTTAGGGGCGGGGTCAGGGGTAGGTCATTCGTACGAATTCATACGAATTGGCTAATTCGTACAATATGTACGATTTAGCAAAATCGTACTAATTCGTACGAGTGAGGTCGTACGAATTGTTACGAATTAGCCACCTCGTAAAATTCGTACGAATTCCCGTGAGATCGGGTTGGTATATCACACAGTATAAATATCTGAATGTAATAATACAATGTGACTTATACACCGATGTAGCTGTTTTTTTTAGAGTAGAATAAGAGCGACAGGATTGTCCACCAATCATCAGTTTTATCAGGACTTTATTTTTGTGGCTCAATGGTTATTATCATAAAAGGACATGGCAGACAAAAAAAAAAAAAACTAAAAATCCACCAAAGCATAAAAACAGATATAAAGTGATATATTAAGACTGGGAATGAATTTCACTTGAAGAACAATACAAAGGAACATGCATTTTAGGTAGTTTACGTTTTGAATAGAGCAAGGTCTACTAAAGATGTGTGAGCATTATCAGATTTCAAAATTGTTGGTGTTTCTGTCCAACAGTCTGGCTTGTCCCCGCTGCATGTGTCTTCCTTTATGGGTCATCTGAATATAGTGAAGATACTAATGCAGAAAGGAGCATCACCACATGCCTCAAACGTGGTAAGCAATAAAGTGAAATATCAAAAACTTTAGCTGATAATTTACTCACCCCCATGTCATCCAAGATGTCCACGTCTTTCTTTCTTCAGTCGAAAAGAAATTAAGGTTTTTGATAAAAACATTCCAGGATTTTTCTCCATATAATGGACTTCAATGGGAACCAAACGGTTCAAGGTCCAAATGAGAGTTTCAGTGCAGCTTCAAAGGGCTTTAAACGACACCAGACGATGAATAAGGGTCTTATCAAGCAAAACGATCGCTCATTTCATAAATAAATAAGTTTTATAAGGTCAAATGCTCTGTTCTGTAATCTCCTGTTCGAACTCGTTCAACAAAATGAACGAGTCATTTGGTTCATTCAACGAACGAAATGACTCAAAAAAAGATTTGTTCATTTTGAAACTGTCTTTTGGACCGTGAACTGGTTGGTTCCCATTGAAGTCCATTATATGGAGAAAAATCCTGGAATGTTTTCATCAAAAACCTTAATTTCTTTCCGACTGAAGAAAGAAAGACATGGACATCTTGGATGACATGGGGGCGAGTAAATTATCAGCAAAAATTTTTTTTTAAAGTAAACTACTCCTTTAAAGCAATGCACTGAAGTATGTTCAAATTAAGCCACGTAAACATGGAGTTTAACGTTTTGAAAGCAACATTTTCCTCACAGTTTCAGGGATGGGCAGTTTAACTCCAACCCGGATAAAAACCAAAACTTTTTGTGTTACGATCGCCTGTAGTTTTCTAGTAGTCCTGAAGATATTGATTAGCGTGTGTTTGAGTTTGACTCTGCAGGACCACAGTTACCTATTGGCTGTGATCTTACTGTACTTGTACATTAATGTGTACTTGTAGAAAGTGGAAACGCCTCTGCACATGGCATCTCGAGCTGGTCACTGTGAAGTTGCTGAGTTCCTGTTGCAAAATGCAGCTCCAGTCGACGCCAAAGCCAAGGTACATTTCATTTGATTTGTTAAGTTTGTATGTGTTGGTCTTTTATCCTCTTTAAGCGAAATGAGAAAACATGTTATTTCATGGAAGCTTGTTTCCTAGCTTAGTAATTGCAACTTTTTATCTCACGATTCTGACTTTATTTCTCGCAATTGCGAGTTTATATCGCAATTATATTATAGATATAAATTATATATGTATATACACACTACCGATCAAAAGTTCTAGATCGGTAAGATTTTTTATGTTTTTAAAAGAAGTCTCTTCTGCTCACCAAGGCTGCAATTATTTGATAAAAATACAAAAAAACAGTAATATTGTGAAATATTATTACAATTTGAAAAAGTGGTTTTCTATGTGAATATATAGTGAACTGTAATTTATTCCTGTGATCATCATTACTCCAGTCTTTAGTGTCACATGATCCTTCAGAAATCATTCTAATATGCTGATTTTATGCTCAAAAAACATAAATTATTATTTTCACTGTTGAAAACAGTCGTGTAACATTTCCCCCCCAAAATTCTATGATGAATAGAAAGTTCAAAAGAACAGCATTTATTTAAAATATAATCTTTTCTAACATTATACATGTCTTTGCTGTAACTTTTGATCAATTTAACTCATCCATTCTAATTTCTTTCCCCCAAAAATAAAAAATAAATTCTTACTGACCCCAAACTTTTGAATGGTAGTGATTAATGTTACAAAAGCTTTCCATTTCAGATCAATTCTGTTCTTTTGAACTTTCTATTTATCAAAGAATCCTGAAATAAAAATGTAAAAAACTGTTTTCAACATCATAAATGTTTCTTGACCGTCATATTATAATAATTTCTGTAGGATCATGTGACACTAAAGACTGGAGTAATGATGATCACAGGAATAAATTACACTTCACTATATATTCACATAGAAAACCACTGTTTTAAATTTTAATAATATTTCACAATATTACTGTTTTTTTTTTGTATTTTTTATCAAATAATTGCAGCCTTGGTGAGACTTCTTTTAAAAACAGAAAAAAATCTTACCGATCTACTGTAAAACTTTTGACCGGTAGTTTACCTTGCAATTTTGTCATGCCTTAAAATAGCTTGAATGAAACTCTACACGTTGATCTGATTGGTTACATGCTCGTATGTGACGTCAGAAACGCCAGCGATTTCAAACTGTGTTTTTGAGACTGCAGTTTTAAGCAGAAAATACTCAGCAATGCTGTCCACTAATGAATTTACACATGGTTTGTCTTAAAGCATATTAAAAACACCACATACACACATAAACAACATTAAAAGCCTGATTTTCACCACAAAGGGAACTTTAACTAACTATTAACTACTATTTTTGCCCGAATAAACTCTGATTATTAATAGTTAGTAAGGCGGTTATTAAGTTTAGGTATGTAGAATAAGAGCATGTAGAATAAAGTACACTGTAAAAATGAATATGCTTTAACTAATCAATAAAATTGTGGCAACAGATTACAAGCAATATTATTAATTAAATTGAACAAATTAGAATTGAGTAATAGTTAATCAAATTAATATTCTAATTAATTATAATTTGTACAATTTAATTAATAATATTGCTTGTAATATGTTGCCACAATTTTATTGATTAGATAAAGCATATTATTTTTCAGTGTATTAATATGTGCTTTATAAGTACTTATAAACAGCCAATATCTTAGTAATATGCATGCTAATAAGCAACTAGTTAATAGTGAGAATTGGACCCTAAACTAAACAGTCAATGTATGTATAATAATATACAATATTATTATAAGAAGAATTATAATATATGATCCTGCACTGAAAAAAATAATATGCTTTATCTAATCAATAAAATTGTGGCAACATGTTACAAGCAATATTATTAATTAAATTGTACAAATTATAATTAATTAGAATGTTAATTTGATTAACTATTACTCAATTCGAATTTGTTCAATTTAATAAATAATATTGCTTGTAATCTGTTGCCACAATTGTATTGATTAGATAAAGCATATTCATTTTTACAGTGTGTATGTACAAAAAAATCAATGTATTTTATTTGTAAAATAAATACAATTTGAGAAGAACTAATACATTTAGCCATAACAAGGTTTAGTTATTTTTTGTGTATCATGCAATGAAAAAAATGATCACTTAATGATCTTCGCCTCCGTCAGGATGACCAGACGCCGCTACACTGTGCAGCCCGTATGGGCCACAACGAGATGGTGAAGCTTCTGCTGGAGCACAAAGCAAACCCCGACTCCAGCACAACAGCGGGACACACTCCACTGCACATCGCCTCCCGCGAGGGACACACACAAACTGCCAGCATCCTCCTGGACGTCAACGCCCAGCTAACCAAAATGACCAAGGTACAGTGCTGTACCCAAGACCTAAGTCACCAGCATATTGAATTAAAATTGAATTAAAATATATTCTCCCTGCTGTTTGGTTGGTGTCATGCAGAAAGGCTTCACTCCTCTTCATGTGGCGGCCAAATACGGGAAGCTGGATGTGGCAGTGCTGCTTTTAGAGAGAGGAGCCAATCCAAATGCTGCAGGCAAAGTATGACCCACCTGCATGCATGTGTATACACATTTATAGTTCATTCTATAGATATTCATATAGATAGAATGGTTACACTTTATGTTGGGTTGGTTTATATGATTCATACTGACAAGCAACCTTTGGAGTTCCATAATTGGCAGCTGCCAAGCCACTCCCTAGCAACCAAACAGAGTACCCTAGCAACCATTTTGCAACAGCTATACCTCAGCATCAGAACATTGCATCGCGATGGGGGTTGGGTTTTTTGGCACGTTAGCACACAGAACTTTTAATATGCTAAACATGCTAGCTGTGAATAGCTACGTGCTAATATTGATTAGCTAAGTGCTAAATCATGCCATGAACATTATACAAACTCTATAGTAACCATATGTGAACACTACCAACCACCTAGTAACACCCTAGCAACCACCCATAATACCATAGCAACCACCTAAAAAACCCTAGCAACCACCAGAAGACCCTAGCAACACCCTAGCAACCACCCATAACACCCTAGCAACCGCCCAGAACACCCTAGCAACCACCCCGAATACCCTAGCAACCACATAGCAACCACCCAGAATACCCTAACAAACGCCTAGCAACAACCCAGAACACCGTAGCTACCACCTAGAACACCCTAGCGACCGGGTGGTGAGATTTGCCACTGCAAGCACCCCTTCACATTTTCTTCTGGAAATGTACATTCTAGTTGTTAATGTTATTATACATAGTACTGAGTAATATTAATTAACAACATGTAATGTACTTAGTATAGGGTTAGGGTTTGGTTAAGGGTTAGTTGCATATAATTATGCATCATTTACTGTTATTACTATGGTAAGTACATGTAACATATGTAACAAGGACACTGTTAAATAAAGTGTTACCGATAGAATTAGTGATTGACTGAAATGGGTCTTTCAGTGGCTTGTGTTTCGACATGTAAACAGACACGACCAATTTGAAATTCAGTAACATAGTAACTAATCTGATTACAATTTAACATATAACATGGGTATATTACATACAAATTGTAGTCGGTAACTGAGTCTTGATTACATAACAAAAATTGCATATATGCAGTAATCATTTTAGGCAATGTACAGTATGCTGACTACTTTTTGACCTAGCTGGTTTATCACATTGATTTGAATAGGATAATCCTGTACCATATTGATATAAACTTACTAAGAGAAAGAAATGATATTCCAATTTTTGTTATCAACATCATGAAGGGGTTCTTAGATTGAGGTTCACGGTGGAACTGCATGCGGTTCATAAGTTTAATGAAAAGCAATCAAGTCTTAAAAATAAAATAAAACGTTTACAAACGTTTGTTTACTTACATGTCATGTGACCATTAACCGACATCAGATACAGTACATTTTATTATTGACCTAATTTATTAAGTAAAATTCATTATTAGGTCAAAGAGGTTCAGCTGCAAAAAAAGTTTGGAAATCCCTACACTCAAGTGGCCTTTTATTTCATTAATATGATATTTTCTGCTAGTAGTTTTTTTTTTAAATATACTTTTAAAATTCGAAGTCAATCAACAACTTTACAAAAAACGTTTGCTGATAATTTACTCACCCCCATGTCATCCAAGATGTCCACGTCTTTCTTTCTTCAGTCGAAAAGAAATGAAGGTTTTTCATGAAAACATTCCAGCATTTTCTCCATATAATGGACTTCAATGGGAACCAAATGGTTCAAGGTCCAAAAGACACTTTCAGTGCAAACTGCAAACTGTTCAAAGGGCTTTAAACGATTCCAGACGATGAATAAGGGTCTTATCAAGCGAAACGATCGCTCATTTAATAAATAAATAACAAAGTTTAAGTTTTATAAGCACAAATGGTTGCCTTGCTCTGTTCTGTGATGCGCATTCGTGACTCTCCTGTTCATCAAAGTGAACGAATCTTTTTCCGAGTCAATTTGTTCGTTGAATCAACCAAATGACTCGGAAAAAGTTTTGTTCGCTTTGATGAACGAGTTCGAACAGGAACATGCGTCACATTACAGAGCAAGGCGAGCATTTGAGCTTATAAAACTTAAACCTTTTTTTTTTTTTTTTAAATGATCGATCGTTTCGCTTGATAAGACCCTTATTCATCATCTGGAATCGTTTAAAGCCCTTTGAACAGTTTGCAGTTTGCAGTGAAAGTGTCTTTTGGACTTTGAACCGTTTGGTTCCCATTGAAGTCCATTATATGGAGAAAAATCCTGGAATGTTTTCATCAAAAACCTTAATTTCTTTTCGACTGAAGAAAGAAAGACATGGACATCTTGGATGACATGGGGGTGAGTAAATTATCAGCAAAAGTTTTTTTTTAAAAGTGAACTACACTTATTTTTAAAATAACATTCAAATCTATTGCATTTTCATTGTGTATTATTGATGGTAGTGATGTAAGACGCCTTCTCCTCTACAGGTTGGACTCACGCCGTTGCATGTGGCCGTCCATCACAACAATCTAGATGTGGTCAATCTTTTACTCGGCAAAGGGGGATCGCCGCACAGTGCCGCTCGAGTATGACACTGTTATTGCCCTACACTGCAAAAACTCAGTCTTAATCACCCAACTAGTTTATTTTGTGCATAAACTGGCTAATTTTTCTCCTCAGAATGGCTATACTCCGCTCCATATTGCTTCGAAGCAGAACCAGGTGGAGGTAGCGAGTAGTTTACTGCAGCATGGAGCTTCTGCCAACGCTGAGTCACTGCAAGGGGTCACACCTTTACACCTCGCATCCCAGGAGGGACAACCAGACATGGTGTTGCTGCTTATCTCAAAGCAGGCCAATGTAAATCTGGGCAATAAGGTAAACTTATTATCATACTTACATTTTTGCACCCTTTTTAAAGCAATATCAGAATTGTGAGATATAAACTCGCAATTGCAACTCGCAACTTCCATATGTAAGGATGGAGTAACTTCTGTGCCAGATTATGATACACTCCTGTTGTCCGTCCTCAGAGCGGTCTGACCCCTCTTCACCTTGTGGCTCAGGAGGGGCATGTTGGGATTGCTGATATACTAGTGAAACATGAGGCGTCCGTCTACGCTGCCACACGGGTAAAAACTGTTGTTTTTCTACAGAGTGCACATAATGATTCACATTATTATTGATAATAATCAATGACTATGTTTACATGTGCACCAATAATGTGATTATTTCCTGTAATCAGTAAACATGACCCAAATAATTTTCATTATTCTGATTATGCGGTAAAAATTGTGGCTATTTTTTTATTGTTTGGAATGATGGGCGGGTTTGTTGGGTTTTTTTTTTTTTTTTTGGGGGGGGGGGGGTTATTCGGGAATGACCCTTGGAATCCATATAGCATATTATAATCACTTATTAGGCCTATATTAATTTATAGAATAGCAAAGTATGCCTAATCAATGACTGTACCACATATTCTAGATATATGAAGGCTATCATGATCATTTTGCCAACAATGAACCATGGATTTATTTAGTTTATAATTTTTTTTGTTGTTGTTGAATTAATCACCCGATTAGCATGGCTATCTGTTTTCTCCTAAATAAAAGCTCAAGGGTTTATTTCTTGTAAGTGTAGAAATAGGACAAAATATTTTAATTTTCCTATATTATAGTGTAATGTTGATTAAAATATACTTTTGAAATATTAATTTTCATTTATATAGATTTTACGTCATAGGAATAATTATATAAAGCATTATTACATTATTATAATAATTGTATAATTCATTTAAAATTGGCATGTATACCACATATTCTATTCTGATTATGGTTACTACAATAATGAGATTAATCACATCAATATTGTGTTTGCATGAGGTACAGTTTTGCCTAAATCTCAATGTAGTCAATGATTACGATCATCATTGTTGATTTCTCTTCAGATGGGTTACACTCCCCTTCATGTGGCTTGTCATTACGGCAATATCAAGATGGTTAAGTTCCTCTTACAACAACAGGCCAACGTAAACAGCAAGACCAGGGTAAGTGAAATATTGCTTTTACTTTGTTCAGTTGTTTCACTTTTTAAACGTTCAACTTTGTCTCGGATGTCTAATTCTAGAACAGGAATACAAATCAGTTTGTTGACAATTGACATCTGTGCATATCTGAAACTCTAGAGATGAATTATTTTTTCTCAGAAGACAAATCTGAGAAGCAAGAGTTGACTTAATCTGGTCACTCTTAATATGGCAAGCCGTTTTAACTTTTATTCATTTCTAGGATATGAATTATTGATATTTTAATTATTGGTATTTTCACTAGTGAAATGTCACCATAGGCTGCCATTCAAAACCAATTGTTGATATCAAGAATTGATTTCTTACTAGCTGAAATTCCAATTTCACATATCAGAAATACAATTATTACTAGTAAAAACCTTTGGTTTTGATATCAAGAATTCAATTGTTACTAGTTTAAATGTCTATTCTTGATATCCACAATTGAATTGCTACTAGTAAACGTTCATTTTTGATATCAATAATTCAATTTTTACTAGTGACAATTAGTGATGCACGATATATCGGCCACCATATCGGTATCGGCCGATATTGTTCATTTTTAATAACAATAAAATTTGGCTGATATAATAAAGCTGATAAATAATGATTTATTTCCTTCAACACTTGACACCTGAGACACTTCAGATGCACACTGTTCAACATGATTGATCTTAATTGCTAGAAATATGATTGGAGTCAAAAAGAAAAATATAGTTAAGTGCAAAATGTGCTGTCGTATCGGCTGAGAATATTATAATTATGTGATTGGGAAATCTATTTTAATTGTGAGACAGGCTCTCAAAAATTATATTTCGATTTATCGGCCGATATATCGGTTATCGGCTTTCAAATATAAAGAATTATCGGTTATCGGTATCGGCCAAAATGTTCACATCGGTGCATCCCTAGTGACAATGTTAATTTCTGATATCATGAATGTGATTGCTACTAGTAAGAAAGCCATTTTAGATATCTGAAATAATATTGATATCAGAAATACATTTTTAGATATCAAAAATGATCATTTTTACTAGTAACAGTTGAATTGTTGCTATCAAGAATATACATTTCAACTAGTGACAATTTAAAGGAGTAGTTCACTTTTTAAAAAACTTTTGCTGATAATTTACTCACCCCCATGTCATCCAAGATGTCCACGTCTTTCTTTCTTCAGTCGAAAAGAAATTAAAGTTTTTGATGAAAACATTCCAGGATTTTCTCCATATAATGGACTTCAATGGGAACCAAACGGTTCAAGGTCCAAATGAGAGTTTCAGTGCAGCCTCAAAGGCCTTTAAACGACACCAAACGATGAATAAGGGTCTTATCTAGGACCCTTCGAGTCATGACTCGAAAAAAGATTTGTTCATTTTGATGAACGAGTTTGAACAGGAGTCACGAACGCTCATCACAGAACACAGCAAGGTGAGCATTTGAGCTTATAAAACTTAAACTTTTGTATTTATTTTTTTAAATGAGCGATCGTTTCGCTGGATAAGACCCTTATTCATCATCTGGTGTCGTTTAAAGCCCTTTGAAGCTTCACTGAAACTCTCATTTGGACCTTGAACCGTTTGGACCCCATTGAAGTCCATTATATGGAGAAAAATCCTGGAATGTTTTCATCAAAAACCTTAATTTCTTTTCGACTGAAGAAAGAAAGACGTGGACATATTAGATGATATGGGGGTGAGTAAATTATCAGCAAAAGTTTTTTTTAAAAAGTGAACTACTCCTTTAATTATTGAGATCAGGAATTCGCATGTAATTATTGATATCAAAAATGATGTTTCTACTAGTAAAAAATCAATTCTTGATATCAACAATTCATTTTAAATGGCAGCCTACGGGGAAATTTCACTAGTTACAGATATCAGCAGTTAAATTGTTGATATCAAAAATGTAATTGTTAAAGACATGTTAAAGTGTGATTCTTCTTTCTGTCTTTTTGTGGGACTGTTAGATGGGGTATACGCCGCTCCATCAGGCTGCTCAACAGGGCCATACGGACATTGTGACGCTTCTCCTGAAACATGGCGCACAACCAAATGAAATGACATCTGTAAGAGCCCAGACACTTTTAAATAATTACCGTCATTGATTATTAAAATATGCTGGATGTTGACTGATGAAATGAACAATAATATTTCCATCTGCTACAGAATGGTACATCAGCTCTTGCCATTGCAAAGCGACTTGGATACATCTCAGTCATCGACGTGCTCAAACTGGTCACCGAAGAGACAGTCACTATGGTAAGTGAAATGAATCTGATACTGTGGCTGCTATAAAATAAACTTTGTCGTAATAAACATTTCCCTTTAAGACCACCACAGAAAAACATCGCATGAGTTTCCCGGAGACAGTTGATGAGATCTTGGATGTGTCTGAAGATGAAGGTAAATGCAGCTCTCGGTTTAATTTCATGGTCTGTTTTAGAGTTGTATGTATTTTAATTCGAAAAACAAGACTTGAAACTTTTTAATAAAAATGAGTGGGTATTTAAAGAGCGTCCTGAAGTAGACTCCTCTTGGTTTTTCTAGGAATTGCACAGCTAACGTTAGGTATGAATTTCCCTATTTTTTCTTCGTACAGTGACTTCATTTCAAGCGCGCACACACACACACAAACACATTGTCATTCCCTGGTGCATATGATGGACGTGTCATCAGCATGTGTGCATTTAATTTAATAAGCCTTCCAAAATACTTAACTATTCCTGTGACCTTTCCCACTAACCTGCTACATCTCTTTTACATTTTTTTTTTCTGGAGTAGCACAGATTTGTATGATGGAAAGTTCATAAAAGTGATGCATGCTCAATATTTGAACATTGCGCTGCAAAAAAGGGGTTTTGTCTCATTGTCCAAAAACATACATTTAAATATAGAGTTACTTGAGAATCAAAATTGTGCAAAATAATAAAACACACAGAGACTTTATCAGAACTCTTGTAAGGCATAAATAAACTGTATACATCTGGTCACAACTTAATATTTTTCAACTAAAACTATATTGTATCTGTTCAGGAACTTCTCATTAATGAGTGAATGCGCATGATTTTTAAACGTTTTCCCATGCTATTGTTAAATTGACCCCTTTTTATTCGTTAATAAATTCATATATTCTTAGTTTTGCAAAGCATATTGTTTAATTTTCGTACTAAAACTATGGATTATGGACTCCAGGTCAAATTGGACCCGAATGCATTTGGAGGGTTAAATTAAATGTATTTATTTATTTTTGGTTAAATTTTATTTTAGTTATCCTTTTCACAGTGTGATTATACATGTTGAGTATGTCAATTAACAATATGTACTTACTCTATGATTAGGGTTAGTTTCTTGTAATTATACTAGAGCTGTCAAACGATTAATCACGATCCAAAATAAAAGTTTGTGTTTATATATATATATATATATATATACACTTTACATGCTTGTATATATTTAAGAAATATTTTGATGTATATAGATTTATATATTTTTTTATTATATATAAATATAAATGTTTTATATAAATAATATTTTTTTCTTAAATATACATGCATGTGTGTGTGTGTGTATATATATATATATATACAAACTAATTATACACAGTGCACCCACATATATTATGTTAACACAAACTTTTATTTTGGATGCGATTAATCACGATTAATTGTTTGACAGCCCTAAATTATTCATGATTTACTGATATTAAATACATGTAAGATGTGTAACAGGGTCCCTGTAAAATAAAGTGCTACTGTTTAGTTTCACAGGTAAATACTTTGTACCCAATAGGTTTACATTAAGGTCTCTGAAAACAAGTCTTATCTTGCACAATTTTTCTTATCAAACACATTTACAAAACACTGATTAAGGATTTGCAAATATAACATTACTACATTATATTCATGCATTTGTTAATTTCTTCAGAATTATGATTTGCAAAATCAGTGATGTATACAGTGTCACCACTTTTTTTAAGAGCTTGTTGTAGAATGAATAATTAAATCACATAAAATCAGGCCTTATAATGTGGACAGCACTGTATTTCAGTTCCTGGTGAAGTTACAGATATTAAAGGTGTGTTTACATAAATGTTTCATATGCATCCGGGCTCTCACACAGATGTTCATGGCAGTCTTGTGCAAATCGAATGCATAAATTTAAGTTTCATCATTTAATATATATATATATATATATATATTGAGTATGTACAGCACTATATATACTATATATGCCATTTTTATTATAGGTGTTTGTTTATATACACACACACATACAGTGTATGAAATAACTGAAGCCTGCTTCACCTTATTTGCAGGTTTGTTGATTTTGTGTGAAAAAAAAATATCATAGTGATTTTCTGCTCTACTAATTACAGTGTTTGTTTGCAAGACATCTTCCCAAGAGAATGGCTAATAAAATGACCTTAATAGACACAATTAAGATTGATGTATTATTTTTTAAGAAAACAAGCACAGTTTACCAATGACTGTCCGTTTAGCTGTGTGATATCACTGAAGGCACTGGGTTTTGAAGGTCATCTGTGCCTATGCTTTGTAGCTAATATAATATCACACACACACACACACACACACACACACACACACACAAATGTTTCTCATTCATTTGCTTTGATATGTTTTGTTGCATTATGTCCATCACAAATCTTTCCCCTTTCTTCATTCTCACTTTCAGTGTTGGGAAAGTTATTCAAAAAAGTAATTAGTTATTACTTACTAATTACTTTTTCAACATTGGAATGAAACACATTTGAACAGTAATCATGTTACTTGTTTGAATTTCAAAAACCTGTAACATTTGCTGGATGAACAACTCAAAAAAACACCAAATTGTCCTTTCGCTGCTCATGGATCTTTTACTATTATTTGCCGTGTGAAGATATGACAGGTAGTGTCGCTCCCACGATTAAATGTCCAATAGTCAAATCAAATAAACTTTGAATCAAAATATCTTTGAACAAAACAATATTCATTTTTAGGCTTTAAATTATTAATTGTTTCTGAAAACTGTACATGCAAAGCAAGTAAAGACACAAAATTAATTGTGATGGGATTACTGTAAATAGTAATCTGATTACAGCAATGCATTACTTTCTCTTTTCAAAAAAAGTATTGCGGAAGTACCATGGTACAATTTATAAGATAACACTTTGGTGTAACAAATGAGTGAATACTATGATGTTTACAGGTTCTTAAAGGGATAGTTCACCCTAAAATGAAAATTATGGCATCATTTATGTTGTTCTTATCCCGTATGCATACTTTTTCGGACCACAAAAGGCAATTTCTTTTAAAAAAAGGCCTGTTCGTCTATATAATGGCAGATAATAGTGACCCCATGTGCCTAAGTGTTCTGGTGGTGTATGATAGGGTTTAGTGAAAAACAAACCGAAATCGAATGTATTATTTAACGAAAACCATTACCTTGTCCAATGGTCTTCTTAGCAAGATCAAGAATTTCGTCATATAATACATCAAATTTAGTTTACCAAACCCCCATCGTATACCCCCAAACACTAGAATATTCGACACGTGTCGCATGAGATCACTCTGTGATACTTTTGCATGTTTTTTTTTAACTTGATGTTGGTCACTATTCACTGCCATTATATGGATGAGTCCATAAAAGGACTTTCAAAATGGTCCATAAAAGAAAGAAGGGCGTTCGACATTATACAACACCAGGGTGAGTAAATTATGACTTCATTTTTATTTTAGGGTGAACTATCCCTTTAAAATGATCCTTGGTAGTACCATGGTGCTTCTTTGTGACTGTCATTACAACACAACAGCTCTCACTCCATTTATATCCTCTCGACATTGTCCAATCAGTTTTCATTCAGCTTTCATTTCCCCTGGATCGCACATTTAAACCCTTTCACTGATTCTTGTCTTTTTCTCTTTTGTCTTGTCATCCCTGCTTGCGGCAGGCGAGGAGCTGCTGGGGAACGAGGGTGCCAGGTATTTGAAGATGGAGGACATAAAGGACCATGATGAGGATTTCCTTTCTCCCAAGAAAGTTCTAGAGTACGAGGGAGAGTTGCAGTGATGATGTTGAAGATGAATCAGATAAATCAGGAAGTAGAGGACAGCTTATGTTGGTGGAAGGATATTTTAACCAGATTTAGTATTGTTTGAATATAGGAAGATTAGAGCCCAAACGGAGGAAAGGCCACTGAGATGAGTTAGGATGGGACCGAAGGACTGTCATTTTCTGCTTCCTTTGAGTCAGACTTATTTTTAACTTGTGTCCCTTAGGAATCATTCCCCTGCTCTTCCGAGGATCCCATGCGTGTCTCCCGAAACAGTCATGCTGAAAGAACATGAGATTGAGCAGGTAACACTGGTATCATCATAGCTCCCACATTATCACTGGTGTTTTTAGACTACTACTGTGTACTTACATTTTAAGATTTAAAAGTGTGGGTTTAATGGATAGATAGATAGATGGATGGATGGGTTGGTGGGTGGGTGGATGGATGGATGGATGATAGATGGGTAGATGGATGGATGGATAGACAGATAGACGGATTGATTGATTGATTGATTGATTGATTGATTGATTGATTGATTGATTGATTGATTGATTGATTGATTGATTGATTGATTGATTGATAGGATGGATGGATGGATAGATAGACGGATAGACAGATAGACAGATGGATAGATAGATGGATGGATGGATGGATAGACGGATAGACAGATAGATGGATGGATGGATGGATGGATGGATGGATGGATAGACGGATAGATGGATAGATAGATAGATTGATTGATTGATTGATTGATTGATTGATTGATTGATTGATTGATTGATTGATTGATTGATTGATTGATTGATAGATAGATAGATAGATGGACGGACGGACGGACGGACGGACGGACAGACAGATAGGTGGATGGATGGATGGACGGATAGATGGATAGATAGATGGATGGATGGATAGATTTGATTGATTGATAGATAGATGGATGGATGGATGGATGGATGGATGGATGGATGGATGGATGGATGGATGGATGGATGGATGGATGGATGGATGGATGGATAGATAGATAGATAGATAGATAGATAGATAGATAGATAGATAGATAGATAGATAGATAGATAGATAGATAGATAGATAGATAGATAGATAGATAGATAGATAGATAGATATTAATATCACGGTTTCCATAAAATATTAAGCAGCACACTTGTTTTCAACATTCATAACAATCAGAAATGTTTTTTGAGCAGCAAATCAGCATATTAGAATGATTTCTGAAAATTCGGCAGGAATAAATTACATTTCAAAATATATTCAAATAGAAAACAGATATTTTAAATTGTAAAATTCTCATTTCTAAATTCTAATCAAATTTTTTTGTAGAAAAATGTATATAATGTATGCTAACTTTAAAAGGTGTGTTGCAATGTTTTTAAATGAATGGTCTCTTACCGGGGGTGCATTTATTTGATTAAAAATACAGTTAAATGAATGTGAATTGAATTAATTTTTACTGTATTTTTTAATTCAAATAAATTAAGCCTTGGTAAGAGACTTCTTTGAAAAAAAAAACCTTTGAAAGTATATTGTGTACATGTTTAATCTTAGTACCGTTCAGACACTTGAAATGGCCCCATATCATAGTATTCTTTGAAATACTTCGAAGTACCATGTAATACCATAGTTATATATAGTATATATATATATATATAGTAAAAACAATTTTAATTACTGTAAAACGAGACGCTATGATAATAATTATAGGTTACAGGTGTATATAATAATATTGTCATTTTGTGGAATACTTTGTATACACTTTATCACTACATATTAACTAGTTTTATTCCAGTTAAATAAATTATTCAAAGTAATTTAAAAAAAAAGCATCATGAACACATTAGGTTAGACAAATGAAAGTTATTCTAAGGGTCAAATCAGATAACTTAAAAAGATAAGATAAAAACAGTGTATTTATGTGTATTTTTGTCACGTGTCAACATCTACACAGCAGCAAACGCCACTCCCATTGGCCAAGGAGTACGATGAGGATTCCCTGATTCCCAGCAGTCCCGCCACAGAAACATCAGACAATGTCAGTCCGGTGGCCAGTCCCATCCACACCGGGTTAGTCTTCTTCCCCTACCAGAAATATTGGTGACATATTGGAGGAATTCATTTAAAATTGAAATATCATGAATTGGGAACACTTCATTTTGATGTCCCTTTTGTATATTCAGTTAACTATACATTTTTTGGTTAGTTCACCCAAAAATGAAAATGATGTCATTAATGATGTCGTCCCAAGCCGTTCATCTTCAGAACACAGTTTAATATATTTTAGATTTAGTCCGAGAGCTTCATTGTAAATGTGTGTACGGTATACTGTCCTTGTCCAGAAAGTTAATAAAGACATCATCAAAGTAGTCCATGTGACATCAGTGGGTTAGTTACAATGTTTTGAAGCATCGAAAATACATTTTGGTCCAAAAATAACAAACACTACGACTTTATTCAGCATTGTATTGTCTTCCAGTTCTGCGGATCCGCGTTCAGTGACGTGGCTGACGTGTGTCTGGTGCGGCTGAGCTTCGGTTACAGTCTGAGGGAGACGCGCTGTACAAAACAATCTTCTCAAACATGTCTAAGGATTTCCACACAGAGAAAGACTTGCATTTATTTGCCCAGCCATATTTATTTGAACCCGAATACACGGACGCACCAGACACACGTCAGCGACGCGGATCCACAACAGAACCGGAAGACAATACAACGCTGAATAAAGTCGTAGTTTTTGTTATTTTTGGACCAAAATGTATTTTCGATGCTTCCAAAACATTGTAACTAACCCACTGATGTCACATGGACTACTTTGATTATGTCTTTATTAACTTTCTGGACAAGGACATAAAGTGAACCTATGAACTCACGCATGTCCGTTTGGTTCTGCAGTTTCCTGGTGAGCTTCATGGTGGACGCTCGTGGCGGCTCGATGAGAGGGAGTAGACACAACGGCTTGCGTGTCATCATACCTCCTCGAACCTGTGCGGCTCCGACACGCATCACCTGCCGCCTGGTCAAGCCTCAGAAACTCGCTACACCCCCTCCTTTAGTGGAGGGCGAGGGTCTCGCCAGCCGGATCATCTCTCTGGGTCCCGCCGGCATGCAGTTCTTAGGGTGAGGAAACCAGTCTAGACTGAATACAGGATTTTTTGGTGGCCACATATCATATAGGCCACATAACTATGTTTATTAGGGCTGGGTATTGACACAAATTTCACAATTCGATTCGATTTCGATTCACAAGCTTGCGATTTGATTTCGATTCAATATTGATTATTTTGGATATCACTTACAATAAATGGCAAATTTTCTCAAGGAAATCAAATCTCTTAACTAATGCTGTAAACTATGGGAGTCTAGTTGTAGCCTTGGCCTAATATGAAGGTAATAATTAACTGTTTTGTAGCTATACAAACACTTAAATTACACTTTTATTTATTTTTATAATAAGAAGATTATATGAAATATAAACATTTAAATGGTGGCTGTCATAAAAAACTTGTCAGATTTATTCAAATATGCATTAAATATTGAAGAACATTAAGATTATAATGCATATGTAATATGGTGTATATATTTATTTATATTTAGAGTTATTTTTTCTAGCTGACTAACGAGTTTATCAGTCCCTCCAGAAAAACGCGATTATGCGATCGCTGAATTCAATGCAAAATCAGCCAAAGTCCGCATATTTATGCAGGGCCGCATTTTTTCAAATACGCCTCACTTTCGCCGCATAAATTGCCGATTTCCGTGCAAAATATGCGGGGTTTGCATAATTTCATAATCCTCGCATTTTCGTTGCAAAAAAAGTCACATGTATCTTAGCAGAAAGTTGAAAAATGTTGCGTTTGCTTCACACAAGAGCAGCCATTTCCCTCTGTTTCCATGGGAACGTTATGAAGTGACGCAATTACGCGATGCCAGACAGACTCACGGAGGGGATTGACATCTCACAAATCGAACTCGTATAACTGTCTGTCACACGTTCTACCGTCACGTCGTTACTTAATAAACAACATAAGATAAAAGTAGTAGCATCAAACAGAAATTACCCGCACACTGAAATAAAACTAGATGAGAAATTAAATATTCCCAGCACTTTCTATGATGTAGTATGCTTGTTTATCAAAGGAAGTAATAAGAAATGACTCTTATATTAACAGGATGTTGGGGGAATCACTTTTTTTCTCTTTTTCATCAAACCGCAATTTTTGCAAGTTCCCTCAATTTTTGTAAATTCCAGCAATTTCATCGCATAAAATTGCATAAATATCCCACATATTCCATCGCATTTTTAAAGAAAACTGGCCGCATAATCAATCAATTTTTGCCCGCAACAATCACAAAAAAAAACTCTGTGTTTTTCTGGAAGGACTGAATACTATTATGGTAAATGTTAAATATTAATCGCAAATTTTTTCACAAATTTTTGGAAATTACCACCACAAAATCAGTCATTTTGATCGCAAAAATCACACCAAAAAATCGTGAAATCCTGGAGGGACTAGTTTATGTGGATTTTTCAAAACGTGACTTTGATTACAAGCTGTTTAACTGACGTCTTTCCACGGTTGAAACGCTGATTGAGCGAATTAATGTGACATGATACGGATTTCGATAAGTTGTACTCTATCTTTTAACACACTTTCAGATGCTCGTTCATGTTTATTTGGCGCTGTGACTGGAAGAGAGATCAGCGCTGCTGCTTCTCTTGAGCTGCGCCAGAGCGATCTCGCGCCAAAACGTTATTGATGTTTTTGAATTTCTAAAAAAAATGGACGTAATTTGAAAATTGACACTTTGTTTCATACCAATAGTAACAAAGGACAAAGATTATTGCGATTTTTTGGATGCGCGCAGCCGCGATACAATGATCCATTCATTCAAATGAAACAGGATGACTAATCGATTCTTGAGATTTAAGAATCGATATCGGTTCGTAAAAATGAGAATCGATTAATATCGAGAAATCGATATTTATTACCCAGCCCTAATGTGTATAGTGGTGTATAAAAACCTTCCTTAATGAACCGTTATGTTTATATTACCTTAGAATGAGCCATTTCTATCTACAGTACACACACCGTGGGTCTCCTTACATATAGCCATGTTCCTACATGTGCCCTAAACGTTTCGTCACTATGTTGTTCTTCTTGCTAAGAATCGAGCCAAAGTCAGCGAATAAAACACTGAAACAATGATGAACAAGTGACCATAATAATCGCAATAACACATCGTTTTACTGAATAATTAAGTAAACCTAATTTCTTAATTTATCTTTGTAAAGAAACCTCATTGCTTAACTGATACTCTGCTGTCTCATACAACGACATCTTTCCCTGTCAGCCACCGTAACTTCTGTTTATTGCAATTCGCAACCTCACCACTAAGGCCGTGTGTCCACCAAAGCGTTTTTAGCCAGCTGAAAACGCCAGACGCTCTGCTGAAGACGAGATGAGAGCGTTTTGGCAGCGCAGCGGTTTTTCCGTTGAGACGTTTCGTTGCTATGATACAGAATATCCTCAGCACTTTGAATGTTGACAGTTGCTCGGTGTGGTATTAGTCCCGCCCCTCCTCCACTGTGATTGGACGGCTGGGTAAGAAGTGACAGTGATGAGCGCTGTGTTTTATCCAAAGTTGAACATTTTTCAACTCCCAGCAACCAGTAAAAAACGTCGGGCGCTCAACGCTTCAGCGTGAAAAAAACGCTCAGCGCCTCGGTACGCTCATGGCGTTTAAAAAACCGCGGCGCTCCCATTGAAAACAATTGAAAACATACGCCAGGCGCGTGGAAAAATGCTTTGGTTTACACACGGCCTAAAAATGACACACTGCACCTTTAAATTGCAAACTAACACTTTAACTCATGTTGCTCCTGAAGGCCTGTGATTGTTGAGATTCCTCATTTTGCGGCACTCGGTCGGGGAGATCGTGAACTTGTGGTCTTGAGGAGTGAGAACGGATCAGTCTGGAAGGAACATCGTAATCGATATGGTGACGAGGTGTTGGAGACCATCCTCAATGGCATGGATGAAGGTGTGTACTATCGGCTGCTGCTGTTTAAAGTCCGATTAATGTGGTTATACTGTATTGTAGGGTATATACAGTGATATTTGCTGTTAAATTAAATCTTACACAGTTAAACCAAAATGTATTCAGACACTTTCAACATTTCTCACATTATCACAGTTTGTTTGGAAAATGGTAATAACTCATGACAAGAACTTTTCAAGAGTTATCAGATCAGTTGATACTTCTTTTGTTTTGTTTGCCCCTCTTATGGTACGTTCACACCGGACGCGAATAGCGCGTCAGGCGTGAATTATTTCAATGTTAAGTCAATGCAAAGACGCATTACGCGCGTGAAAAATTCCTGCGGCGCGAATGAGGCATGGAGCGTGGAAGACGCGAATACGCCTCATTCGCGCGTCAAGTTCGCACGAATTGAGTGTCTGGCGCGTTAAGCGCGAATGCTTTAGTTAGTGCCATTTGTGCATTCACGTGTTTGACGTGAATTCGCGTGTGCCGCCCGAGTTGAAAAATCTGAACTTTGCTGTGAATTTGCGCCGCGTTAACCAATCAGGAGCCTAGCTGCTTGCTCACGTGGTGAAGTGTCTGGATGCTTCAATAAATTGTTTTGTATATGACTAAATGCATGGTGGGATAATGCACAACAAAGCAAATATTTTATTACTTTATATACGAGACGATATAAACAAAGATGGCCGTCAACGGGTTTCGGTTTTGACGCGCGTAAATTTTGCTTCAAACTTTTTATTTTACCCGCGTCAGTTTCGCTCTTGACGCGCGAATTAACACAAAGTGGTCAAGCGTCAAACTACACGCGGTAGACGCGAATTTGACGCGCTATTCGCGTCCGGTGTGAACGTAGCATTAGACTGTCTCACAAATGAATTACGTTGAATATCTGTCAGCTGTTAAATTTAACTACACAATTAGACAATACCAATTTTGGTCAACAAATTACCAAGCAATGCTTAATTTTGTTCAGTGTGTGGTGTAAATAAGGTTGCATTAGCAATTAAAGAAAAAAAAAACTAATTTTCGGTCCCAAATTCGTTAAAAATGTTATTCATGTCATGATCCAGAGTTTCAGTACTCTTTCAGAAGATGCGTAATAGCGCCACCTACCGTATAACAGTGAAAACACGGAAAACTGAAAATAGCGTCAGTGGCGGGGAAAGAGTTACAAACTTGTATTTTTTTACATTACAGCAATGGGATTTTAGTGTGTGTGGGGGGGGTTTTTGTTAATGTAAAATACACTTTTTTTTCGTTTACTTTTAATCTGTCGGACATGCGAGGCGTTGTGATGTCTGCATAAACTTCCTGTTTCTGAACTGTGGTCGTTTTGTCTCATTCATTTGCAAACGTTGTACTGAAGACCTGGAGAGTCAGGAGGAACTCGTGAAGAAAAGGATCAGGCGGATCATCTCGACCGACTTCCCGCTCTACTTTGCCGTGGTGTCCCGGATCCAGCAGGAGAACGATCTGATTGGCCCAGAAGGGGGTTCTCTCACCAGCAAGCTGGTGCCATTGGTCCAGGCCAGTTTCCCTGAGACGGCCGTCACCAAGCGTGTCCGTCTTGGACTGCAGGTGAGATGGGAGGAGGATGAGGAGGAAGATGTGATGGAAAATGGAGGAAGCTTATCTCCTGCGTATTACTATAAAGTATCTGGCAGCTTTTAGATTTGTTTTGTTTTTTTCTGTTCGGTCAAACATCTCATCTTTCATTTCTTGCTAATTTAACCTTTGGATTGTGAATGAATGTCATTTTGTAAGTTGCTTGGGGATGGTAAATATGAAGTGTGGTATATATTATGGGATGGTGTCTTTCTACTTCCTGCTTGGATCAAAACAGGTTGAATATAGACATATTTACAGTGCAGGAGAATTAAAGCAAGAACGTTTGAATGTTTCAGGGTCATGGCAGGTTTTCTCTGAGGAAGTTGTAAGTTGAGAAGGATAAAAAAAGCAAGCAGAAACTTATTAATAATTGGATGATGGCTATTTTTCTGTAATATTGAAAATATCTGAAGCACCTTATATACACAAACGTCTAACTGAGATACTGAATTTTTTATTATATTTTTATTAAACATCTTTAAAGCAATTTTATATTTTACATTTCTGGAACTTAAAATGCAATGCATGTATTTTACTTTCGTTTTCGAGTTTAACAACCAGCTCATACCAAAGCTGATTTTTTTGTTGTTGTTGTTGTTTAGCGTGTTTTTAACCCATTATATGTTTAATCATTTATATCATTTGTTACATTATTTTTGTTCTTTTTTTTTTGTGAGAAGTGACCTAATAATCTAAATGTATTGACAAACTTGATCAGTTCTCATTGTGCTGGATTACAACCCATACATTGTTTCATGTTGTTTAAAAAGTCAGGAAATCTGTGGCTTAAAAATATTTTTTTTACATATTTTTCCGCAATGACGTACTGAAATGTTTCACTCAGTTTTGGTATTTTCAGAAGATTTGTTGCAGATAGCTCAGGTTGGTTTAATTACCGAGACAATAAAATAAGAAAGTCTGTGAGAAATACTTTCAGTAAAATGTCACTCCTGATCCGACAAATACCCAAATATGCATGTTGTACACTTTACTTATAATACATTTAAAATGTGAGAACTGTCCAAGGATTGTAATGCTTTGATATCAACATATTAACCTCAATATGGCACACCTGACAACTTAATCTGTAATTGATTGTAAATAAATAACATTATGATTATAGTGAAGTTGAACTCAAAGATCTTCAAAAGCTTTACAACTATACAGGGTCAAATTGTTGTGTCTTTTGAATCAAGTTTGGTTCGATGTTTGTAACACATTTTCCATTAATAAATAAGACTGATTGACCAGCTAAATTTGGTGTCTTGAATTGCAATAATTAGAAAATATATCTTCTGTCTATTCTTTCCATTGATTAATTCTAATTAATAAAAAAAATGTTGTTTGTGCTGAACCTCGCTCTATTTTCATACGTAAATATACTGTTTGCTATTTGTCGGTGTCTCGTTTTCTTCTCTGTGACCTTTGCCCTTCCCCGCCCCGTCTCATCTTGTGCTTTGCGCTCTTCCGCTCTGTTTGGGTGTTCTCCTCGGCGCTCAGGCCCAGCCGGTCCCCGATGAGCTGGTGGCCAAGCTTCTGGGGAACCAAGCCACGTTCGGGCCTGTGGTGACGGTAGAGCCTCGCCGGCGCAAGTTTCACCGTCCCATCGGCCTGAGGATTCCTCTGCCTCCCTCCTGGAGGTCGAGTCCACGGGACGCCGGCGAGGGCGACACCACCAGCCTCCGCCTGCTCTGCAGTGTCATCGGTAACCAGACATGCAGCTTTTTACATTGCAAACAATGGTTACGTCCTACTTACCACAGTCATAAATGTAAATTATGCAGAATTAAAGGAGTAGTTCACTTTTTTTTAAAAAAAAACTTTTGCTAATAATTTATTCACCCCCTTGTCATCCAAGATGTCCATGTCTTTCTTTCTTCAGTCGAAAAAAAATTAAGGTTTTTGATGAAAACAATCCAGGATTTTCTCCATATAATGGACTTGAATGGGGTCCAAACTGTTCAAGGTCCAAATGAGAGTTTCAGTGCAGCTTCAAAGGGCTTTAAACGACACCAGGCGATGGACCTTCGAGTCATGACTCGAAAAAAGATTTGTTCATTTTGATGAACGAGTTCGAACAGGAGAGTCACGAACGCTCATCACAGAACAGAGCAAGGCGAGCATTTGAGCTTATAAAACGTAAACTTTTTTATTTATTTATTAAATGAGTGATCGTTTCGCTTGATAAGACCCTTATTCATCGTCTGGTGTCGTTTAAAGCCCTTTGAAGCTGCACTGAAACTCTCATTTGGACCTTGAACAGTTTGGACCCCATTGAAGTCCATTATATGGAGAAAAATCCTGGAATGTTTTCATCAAAAACCTTAATTTCTTTTCGACTGAAGAAAGGATGACATGGGGGTGAGTAAATTATCAGCAAAAGTTTTTTTAAAAGTGAACTACTCATTTAAATGCAACTAACCCTAAACCAAACACTAACCCTATAGTGAGTATGTATGTACATAATTCATATTACTCAATACTTAAATATATAATTACACTGTAACACCTTGTTACGGTATAATTATATATTTAAGTATTGAGTAATATTAGGCAACTACTATAGGGTTAAGGGTTTGGTTTAGGGTTAGTTGCATGTAATTATGCATACATGTAACATATGTAATAAGGACATTGTAAAATAAAGTGTTACCATAAATTGTAACAAAGGTGTCTTTGTTACACTGTATTTATACATTTAAGTGCTGAGTGATATTAAGGAACTACATGTACTTACTATAGGGTTATGATTAGGTTCGGTTTAGGGCAAGTTGCATGTAATTATGCATCATTTCTTGTTATTATAACTACATGTAACGTGTAACAATGACACTGTAATATACCCCCCAAAAATATTTTTCTTAATCATTATTTTCTGGTGATAAAAAAAAAAATAATAATCGAAATGTCCTGAAAACGAGATCATTTTACTTGAAGCAAAATTGTGTACGTTTATTTTTCTTGTTCTATTATATATTTCTTCATTCATTCAGATTTATACAATTGCAAAACGGTGTTGTTATTGTTAACTACAGCTACTTTTTTGTTCATTGCAATAAAAAGGAAATATAAGTATTAAATGAACTACTTAAAAAGACTACTTCAAAAATCAGAAACTAACTGAAATAAAATGTAATAAAAATAACTAAAACTGAAATGCAAACAAAAATACTATATATATATATATAATGCTATATATATATACTAATAAGTACATAACAAATTTACCAAAACCTAACCTAATATTTAAATCTAAAAACTAATTCAACATATTAATACACATACTATAATAATATATAAGTAATAATATTGGTGCATACCTTTCTTATTTTTAGGTGTTTTAGAGAGAAATACTGATTGGGAAAATGAGTGTATATCATTATGTAATAAAATGGGGGAAATTTAATATGTACAAATATATGTGTAGGAAACAATAGGTGCTAATTTAACGTGATGCAGTGTGTCGTTTTTAATCTTAAAGTATTTTCTGGTTGAATGTGCAAATCAATATTCATAGTTTGACTGACTCTTTAAAATTATTTTTTTACGGATGAATGATAGCTTATATCATATGGCTTGTTGAAAGGGGTGTAGATTATACTAAAATGAGCAAAAAAAAAGTTACATTTAAGAAGATGACAAATCTATATCTAACTAAAATATAATAGACACACCCTCTGAAAAAAAACTGAAAAAAGACAAAAATTAGTTGCAATTCCATTTAATGCCACTAGTGGCACAGAAGTTTCAAATCTCAACCAAGGTTCAATAGTGATCAATGCAAGGATAATGCTTTTATTATGCAATTCAAAAACCATCATTTTAAAACCAAAGTAACCAGATTTATCAAATGGGATGCCTTTTATAAGGCTTTTTATTTATTGCATGTTTATTTTCACCCGAATTACTCTCCGTTTCATAGGTGGCACAGCTCCTGCCCAGTGGGAAGATATAACTGGCACCACCAAACTTATGTATTCCAATGATTGTGCCAGTTTCACCACCAATGTCTCTGCCCGGTAAGTCATCACTGAACACCATTCTCATTGAGTGTTATTATTAAATTCTCAATTTGTGAAGCACTTTTGGCAACACAGTTGTGTTTAAATGTGCTGTATCAATAAATAAAAGTTGAATTTGACCTTGCTCACTTTAAAACCTCTACGCGTTGCTCTCCCGCAGTTTCTGGCTGGCAGACTGTCCTCGGACGGCGGAGGCCGTGTCCTTCGCTAACCTTCTGTACTGCGAGCTGTCCGCCGTGCCGTACATGGCCAAGTTTGTAGTTTTTGCAAAGATGAATGAAGCCAGAGAGGGTCGTCTCCGGTGTTATTGCATGACTGATGACAAAATGGACAAAACCCTGGAGCAGCACGAGAACTTTTCTGAAGTGGCTCGTAGCAGAGACATTGAGGTCATATGATACTATTTGTGTTTTTGTGTGTTGTGCATCTATTGTGTTTACAGCATGTGCCATTATCTCAATAATAATACATTTAAACCTAAAAACAGAAAGTCAATATGAAATAAAAATGGACCCTGTTAAAGGGATAGTTCACTTTGAAATTAATTTTTGGTATGTTTTAGCTTACCTCAAGGGCATCCAAGATGTACGCGTCTTTGTTTCCACAGTAGTTTCAATTTTGATATTTTTAGGTCAAACCGTTTGTGTCTATCAGTCATACAATGGAGGTCTATGGTCACCACCTCACATATTAAACATGATATAATGACTCGTAAATGTAAGTACACATTGATGGCCTAAGACACGAAACGAGCGGTTTGTGTGAGAAAACGAACAGTATTTATATCGTTTTTACCACAGCCCGTGGTATAAAGCGCCCGTGCCCTCAGATCACTTGGAAGTGGCTGTGGTTACAAGAGGTAAAAACGATATAAATGCTGTTCGTTTTCTCACACAAACCGCTCGTTTCGTGTCTTAGGCCATCAATGTGTACTTACATTTACGAGTCATTAAATCATGTTTAATCTGGACTTCTCTGTGCATGCTCTTTGAGGTGGTGACCATAGACCTCCATTATATGACTGACAGACACAAACTTTGTTTGTGGGGATTTGATTGGATAGTTGGTTTGCTATTGAGTGAGAGAAGAGATGTCACTACATGAGGGAACTGTCATTTTGATTAAAGATCACAAGGATCCATGAATTTTTAAAAATGTGCACAAATAAATACCACAATATTCTATATTAATACAAGAATTGTCAAGTTTGGTTTTTATGAGTGTACAATTCTCCAAATTGAAGTATTAACAAAATAATTGTTTTAGTAATTTTTGGGGAAAAAAAGAAAAGGTAACTGATTGTATTCAACTAGCTTGGTGGATTCAGCAATATTGTATGTATATATATATATATGAAGAGTTCAGATGCAAAAGCCTCTAAATGCCATTTGAAATTTTCTTCTTTAATTATGCCACTTAAATTATGCCATTTAAGTGAAATCACTGAACTTAAATATACAAGCTTGATAAAAATGATAATTTTAGAAGAAAATTTCAAATGGCTCATAGAGGCTTTTGCATCTGAACTCTTCATATATATATATATATATATATGTATATATATAGGTTGCAGGCTACCCCTTTTTACAGTGTGGTTGTGGAAAATAATTGTAACCAGTAGCCAAATGGAGGTGTTTCAGAAAACAAGGATCTTTCCATAATTGAACACAAAATTGCATTTGAGGTTTGACTCGATTCTAAATTGGAAAACCCACTTTTCACAGTCCAATCGAATCCGCATAGATAAAATACAAACCTACACTTTTTTTCTCTCTCTCTTTCAATATTCTGAAATACGTGACATTACAGAAGTAAATGTGTTGCTTGTAAAGTTTACTAGATATTGTCTAATGTGATTGATTTAGGATGCATCTACTGTAAATCCGCTAAATGGGTGTTTGTTCTGCAGGTCATGGAGGGCATGCCGTTGTACTTGGAGTGTTCAGGAAACCTGGTTCCCATAAGGAAAGCCGCCCAGCAGCCTCGCTGTTTCAGCTTCCAAGCCTTCAGAGACAACAGACTGCCTGTGTCTGTCAAGGTAAAGCCATCACACCCAGGTCAATTCAATTCACATTTATTTGTATAACGCTTTTCACAATACACATCATTTCAAAGCAGCTTTACAGAAAATGCATGAGTCTACATTACAGTTTAGAGTTATCTGTTATCAGAGTAACTCTAACTGTCTAAGTTATGTATTTCAGAAATGTACATATGAAGAGTTCAGATGCAAAAGCCTCTAAGTGCCATTTGAAATTTTCTTCTAGAATGATCATTTTTATCAAGCTTGTATATTTAAGTTCAGTGATTTCACTTAAATGGCAATGAAGATTACCTATTAATTGTTATTTAAGTGAAATTACTGAACTACTAAAAATCATCGTTAAAGAAGAAAATTTCAAATGGCATTTAGAGGCTTTTGCATCTGAACTCTTCATATACAAAATCACAGTTAGCTAAAAATGTATTAATTAAAAACATGTAATCATTTAAAGGATTAGTTCACTTTACTCACCCCCATGTCATCCAAGATGTCCATGGCTTTCTTTCTTCAGTCGAAAAGAAATTAAGGTTTTTGATGAAAACATTCCAGGATTTTCTCCATATAATGAACTTCAATGGGAACCAAACGGTTCAAGGTCCAATTGAGATTTTCTTCAAAGGGCTTTAAAGGTGGCATATGTAATAATTGAGGTAACAATATACGAAAAATGAGCTACACGCATCAAAAGAATGAGAAGAAATAAGTGCAAAGATGTCATTAAAAAACTGACAAGTTATAGTGCTGCCGAGATATTAACCTGAATTAGCATGCTAAATGACTAGCCCCGGCCCGGCAGGTGTCGTAATACCAGTTCCGGCCATGGGAGGCGGTATGCGGACGGGCAACGTTAGCGCCAGCCAAACTGCAATAGACGAGTGAGTCGCGCTCGCGCCGGCCGGCTTGTGTGTACTTGAACCTGATGTCAGTCGTGTGGAAATACAGCCCACTACTACATTTCAGTTCAGGGAAGAGTTCAAAAAATGATTGGTTGACATTATGCATGAGGAATACATTTTGGTAAGTTGTAGCATACTGTATCTTTCACCAGTGTTCGTGTTCTTTTTCAAGCTAGTAGAGACGATCGGTTCACGTGCGCTAGGGATCTGTAGTGTAACATGTACAAGCGCCAAAACGGTATTTATTCTTTGAATTGCGTAATATAATTGACAGAATCTGAGAGCTTAACTAACCTGCTTGCTAAGTGTCAATTGCGTGTGTCTCACGGTGAATTCACGGCACTAGCTTGATCAACATCAGCGAATGCTGTCTGTCAAATTAATTCACTAACAATAAAAGTGTAATATGAACAAAACGAATACCATAAACTTTAAATAATTGCCCAAGCTTTTATTTTCCCATACCGTCGAAATGCACCAGCTTGTTTTTGAGATCTATGAGGCGGTCTTCATCATTTAGTGTTGAGATTCATAGTGTTTAGTTTAGTTCACTCTAGTGTTTAGTTCATTGAGTCTCTGATCTCTAAAAATCTCCAAATGTTCCACGTGAAACTGCGGTCTTCCAACCTTTTACTATCATGTCAAATGATTTGAATAACATGCGCGATGGTAGGAGCACAAGTCATTTTTTGGAGGTATACTGCCCCCATCTGTTATGGAATATGGAGTAGGATTTGATTTATGATGTTAGATGGCACATTTAAACGACACCAGACGATGAATAAGGGTCTTATCTAGTGAAACGATTGGTCATTTCAAAAATGAATAACAAAGTTTAAGTTTTATAAGCACAAATGCTCGCCTTTGAACAAATGAACAAATCTTTTTTCGAGTCATTTCATTCGTTGAACAGGAGAGTCACGAACGCTCATCACAGAACACAGCAAGGTGAGCATTTGTGCTTATAAAACGTAAACTTTTTTTTTTTTAAATGAGCGATCATTTCGCTAGATAAGACCCTTATTCATCGTCTGGTGTCGTTTAAAGCCCTTTGAAGCTGCACTGAAACTCTCATTTGGACCCCATTGAAGTCCATTATATGGAGAAAATCCTGGAACGTTTTCATCAAAAACCTTAATTTCTTTTCGACTGAAGAAAGAAAGACGTGGACATCTTGGATGACATGGGGGTGAGTAAATTATCAGCTAAAGTTTTTTTTAAAGTGAACTACTCCTTTAAGGCAGAAACAATGAGCTCATTGAAGTAATAAATCCGTGTTTGTTACATGATTATGACATTTAGAAAAGTTACAGGTCATCTCTGCCCAGTTGCTGTTTTGAATTTAGGGTTTATTTGGTTGGTTTATTTGGTTATTTTGCACAATATCAAATTCTCTCTTTACTAAACTAGCTTAAAGAAGAGATCCATCGAGTATCTGTGTATGCAACAGACCTGACGTTTACATCTCATTCACACTTGCACACATTCAAATTTGGTACACGTTTTGGAGCTTTACACGTCATTAAATGCTTTCATTGAAAAAAAAGAACGAAAGAAGAAATTAGACATACTGGAAGGGATCATCTAAATTTTAATTTTAGAATATTTCACATCATAAATTACATTTTTATGTATAATAAAAAAAAAATATGGCTCAAAACACGAGCCCATGCTTGGCTCAAATGTAATATTTATATACAGTAATATATCATCACATGTTCACAGTATATCGACTTCCTTTCCTTTTCTCCCAGGTGCGAGACAGCAGTAAAGATCCTTCTGGCTTTTTGTCTTTCTTGCGCAAATCAACCAAATACGAAGATTGTCAACATGTTTTGTGCAACCTCAACGTTACCATGCCACCATGCATTAAGGTACTAATACAAAGGTCCAAACATGTCACATGCGTCCATTCAGATAATGTTCTCTAACAGTGATTTATTTCTATATAACAGATCATAGGAAGTGATGAACGAAGGAGGACTCTGACACCTTTGGCTCTGAGAGAAAGATACAGTGCTTTAAATGAACCAGCCTTGGGTAAGATTGCTCCCACACTGACAGCTCCTGCATGTTAAGCCCCCAAATCTCATACGACCTTTGCCTGACCCTGCTTTGAATAAGATGTGAGCTGCAGCATCAGATTGCTGAACTCTTGAGCCAATGATGGTCTGGTTTCTGCAGCATCACTGAGCGCCATGGAAAGGACGGAGTTAAAGATGGCTTTAATAGCTGAACAGCTAGGCCTGAGCTGGGCTGGTGAGTGTGTGGGTTTGAATGCACTTCTTTCGCTTCACTGGCCATGTCTTGTCAAGGCAGATGTCCATTTCTCTGCTGAGAATTCAAAATGTTTTGACAAGTCATTTACTTCAAGGTCCCAAATTTACCACAATGTCTAGAATGGAAGCTTGTTTCCGCAACTGAATAAACTTTTTTTTTTCATTGCGACTTTTTATCTCACAATTGCGAGTTTACAATCTCGCAACTCTGACTAAATAACACATAATTGCGAGTTTATATCTCGAAATTCTGACATCTTTTCTCAGAAAGACTTTTTTTTCCCTTGGAATAGTTTATGTCTCGCAATTCTGACTATATTTCACTATTCTGACTTTATATCTCGCAATTCTGACTTTATATCTCGCAATTCTGACTTTATATCTCACAATTCTGACTCAATATCTAGCAATTCTGACTTTATATCTCGCAATTCTGACTTTATTTCTCGAAATTCTGACTTTATATCTCGCAATTCTGACTTTATATCACGCAATTCTGACTTTATCTCGCAATTCTGACTTTATATCTCGCAATTCTGACTTTATATCTCGCAATTCTGACTTTATATCTCACAATTCTGACTCAATATCTAGCAATTCTGACTTTATATCTCGAAATTCTGACTTTATATCTCGCAATTCTTACTTTATATCTCGCAATTCTGACTTTATATCACGCAATTCTGACTTTATAACACGCAATTCTGACTTTATTTCTCACAATTCTGACTTTATTTCTCACAATTCTGACTTTATATCTCGCAATTGAGACTTTATAACATGCAATTCTGACTTTATTTCTCACAATTCTTACTTTATATCTCGCAATTCTGACTTTATATCTCGCAATTCTGACTTTATATCACGCAATTCTGACTTTATATCTCGCAATTCTGACTTTATATCACGCAATTCTGACTTTATAACACGCAATTCTGACTTTATTTCTCACAATTCTTACTTTATATCTCGCAATTCTGACTTTATATCACGCAATTCTGACTTTATAACACGCAATTCTGACTTTATTTCTCACAATTCTTACTTTATATCTCACAATTCTGACTTTATATCACGCAATTCTGACTTTATAACACGCAATTCTGACTTTATATCTCGCAATTCTGACTTTATATCTCGCAATTGAGACTTTATAACATGCAATTGCGACTTTATATCATGCAATTCTGACTTTATATCTCGCAATTCTGACTTTATAACACGCAATTGCGACTTTATATCACGCAATTCTGACTTTATAACACGCAATTGCGACTTTATATCTCGCAGTTCTGACTTTATAACACGCAATTGCGACTTTATATCACGCAATTCTGACTTTATAACGTGCAATTCTGACTTTATAACACGCAATTGCGACTTTATATCACGCAATTCTGACTTTATAACACGCAATTGCGACTTTATATCACGCAATTCTGACTTTATAACGTGCAATTCTGACTTTATAACGCGCAATTCTGACTTTATAACGCGCAATTCTGACTTTATAACACGCAATTGCGACTTTATATCACGCAATTCTGACTTTATAACACGCAATTCTGACTTTATAACACGCAATTGCGACTTTATATCACGCAATACTGACTTTATAACGTGCAATTCTGACTTTATAACGCGCAATTCTGACTTTATAACACGCAATTGCGACTTTATATCACGCAATTCTGACTTTATAACACGCAATTCTGACTTTATAACACGCAATTGCGACTTTATATCACGCAATTCTGACTTTATAACGTGCAATTCTGACTTTATAACGCGCAATTCTGACTTTATAACACGCAATTGCGACTTTATATCACGCAATTCTGACTTTATAACGCGCAATTCTGACTTTATAACACGCAATTGCGACTTTATATCTCGCAATTCTGACTTTATAACACACAATTGCGACTTTATATCTCGCAGTTCTGACTTTATAACACGCAATTGCGACTTTATAACGCGCAATTCTGACTTGATAACACGCAATTGCGACTTTATATCTCGCAATTCTGACTTTATAACACGCAATTGCGACTTTATATCTCGCAGTTCTGACTTTATAACACGCAATTGCGACTTTATATCTCGCAATTCTGACTTTATATCTCGCAATTCTGACTTTATAACACGCATTTGCGACTTTATATCACGCAATTCTGACTTTATAGATGTAAACTCGCAATTGTGAGAAAAAAAGTCAGAATTGTGAGATAAAAAGTCGCAATTACCTTTTTTATTTTTCATTAATTTGCGGAAACAAGCTTTCATAGTCTAGCATGTGCAGATGAGATCAAATATTGACTAGCTTTGGCTTAATTCTTTGGCTTTACTAGAGATAATTTTGCGTAAGCTAAACTTTTGTTCATGCTATAAGGGCTTCATACGGGGGCCTATTCATGCAACCTAATAATCAACTGTTGAACTAATTGACAAATCAATGATCAATTAATTATAAAATTAGGACATTTGACAGTTATTGTATAAACAGATAAATGAAGGAATGAATACTAATAAAACAATTAATTATCATAACTATTGTACTTAATTATCGAAGCACTGGCGCTCTTGCTCATAAGGGTAAACTGTATTATTATTAAACTGTATGTATTATGTTTTATTTTTTTAATACTATGGACCGGGATTCTCTGTCCTTAATAAAGATTGAATGAAATAAGCACTTTTCATTTAAGTATAATATAATATATAGTAGAGTACACTATACATATAGTTTCGTTAGTTTAGTCAATTTAGGTCTACAAAATGTAGCAATGATGTGAGGTCTGGAAGGAGGCGTGTCAGATCGTGTCATACACATTTATGCAAATAAATTTCTTATTTCAACGTTTCATTTCCTGCAGTATTTTTTTGTCATTACACGCTCTCCTGTCAACACATAATTACTTTAATCTTCAAGAGCTAAAGATGCCTATTATTACGTTTTTCTAACCTAATGACCATATTTCTCAGCATAAGTGGCTAGGGATGCACTGGCGTAACACTAGAGCATAAATATAGACCTACAACATAAATCCGTGAGAAATTAAATATGCGAAGCTTTTCAATGCGATAATTTGTTATTTTGACACTGATTTCAGATTTCTTTGTTGATTTATCTGTTTATCCGCCAATTTGTACAAGTGATTGATTATTGATTTGTCAGTTTATTGATACAAAAGTATTTTATTGAGTGGCCTCATACTTCAGTCAATCATGCTTTAGTCTAATATGAGTCACTTCATAGTGAAGGAACAAATTCATTCATGCTAGCACATAATGTATCATATCTAATTCCTGTGCAGAGTTGGGACGTGAACTGCAGTTTAATGTAGATGAAATAAATAAGATCCGTGTGGAGAATCCCAACTCCCTTTTAGAGCAGAGCTCAACACTGCTCAACCTGTGGGCCGCTCGAGAAGGGAAGAAAGCTAAAAGTGAGTGCCACGGTGTCCATTCACTATGATCCTATAAGAATACCCAAATGATTTGCGAGCAAATTCGACCTTATTCATCTGTCTCATGTGACGTAACTGTATGAAAATGCTGCCATATTTGTTGCTATACATATCAGCATGCTTCTAATCTGCAGTGAGTAATCAAAACTTTATAAAGTGAGTGCCCAGTTTGCAGGAATCTTGCTTGCCCAGTCTTGCTGCCCTTCAAGCCCTGCCTCCCTCTCACCACCCCTCTACCCTCCCACCTTACCATGGCTTTACAAACCCCTCTTTATGAACACTTTTCAAATCAGAGGTGTAAATAACTGTTGTTGAAACAGGAGAGTCTCTTCAAGGCCGCACTTACCATCTTGGGATGTTGCATCTATTGACTGCCATGGCTTGACATTAACTTTTTTGCTCACCAGCCACTGTGGCTAGCAGTTTTCCAAAGTTACAAGAATTTGACATCGATACCATGGGGAAAATATTGATATTTTTAATATCGTCTCATAATTTGCCAGCAGGTACAGTATGTTAGGCTGCTGTCACTTTAAGACCTCACGCATGGATCCATTATACTGTAACACGTGTTTTCTTTCTCAACTGTTCACGTTCACTTAAAACATAACTGGCTGTGTTTACGTGTATATTCACAAAGACATTATTTTGTGTGTATTTGACTGTGTAAGTGCAATAAGAACTCAATTTAAATCTGCGGGAATGAGAAAAATGATGTGCAATAAGCGCAATCCCTTGCCGAAATTCAAGCCCTGTAACACCAACAATATTCATCCAGTGCAAATGAAACGAGTGAGTGAGGGGAGATGGGTTTGTGTCGGAGAGAAAGAACGGTAACACTTTACAATACGGGTGCACTAATAAGCATTAACTAATGCACAGATAATACTGAATTAATGTGTAACTAATGATTATTTAAGCTATTAATGAATGATTACCACAATAGGAACTAATTAAGAGTCTGTAAGGTTAATGTATTAGTTCATACATGAATTGTTATTGATTAAATATGTAATTTTGGATTAATTCCATAATAACTCATTT
This sequence comes from Pimephales promelas, assembly GCF_988280905.1. Classification (NCBI taxonomy): domain Eukaryota; kingdom Metazoa; phylum Chordata; class Actinopteri; order Cypriniformes; family Leuciscidae; genus Pimephales; species Pimephales promelas. The sequence goes on along the minus strand of NC_142772.1, from coordinate 3,164,630 downwards.
TTTTAACTAGTAGTGTTAATTAATATGTTAATTACCAGAATGAGCCAAAGCCTTGTATTTCAACTTCCAGATAATATGACAGGTACACTAATATATGCATTAATACATGATTAATTACTTCATTGTTAATGCTAATTCATGTGCAAATTACTACAATTACTAAATGACTAGTTAATAATGATGTGCCCCAACAAGTAAAGTCATAACATAATGATAGGAAAATGAGTTTTGGAAGCTTTTCAGATGTTACGGTATCGACATTTATTGAAAAATCTGTATTTTTGACAACACTACATTGCATTTAGCTTATTATTTCAAATGCCTTTTTAAAAAATGTGTATATTATATATAAAATTCAATCCGAAAAAGTGGCTAGTGGGAGTGACTGCGTTACACACTACTGCTGAAATCCACCCGTATTTGGCAAGTTGGCAGGAGTTAATGTCAAGCCCTGTTGACTGTATTTGCAGATATCTCAGTGATTAGGTTTGAATTGATATAATGTGTGCTGCAGCACACAAATCAAACATGGCCTTGTCCAAATCTGTGTGGCTATCATGTTGAGAGGAAGGACTCCGCATGTGGACTTTAGGCTGGGACTGGAGCAATACTTCCCAAATCTGTTCCTGGAACCTCCCTAATAGTACATTGGTAATGGACGGTGCAGAAAATGGGCTTTGTTGAGGCCCTCAAGGTGCAGAAATATGACCATATAGCAATCTGCAAAGCATTGTAAGCCTAAGTAGAATTGCCACCAATAGTCTCACAATGCTGTTGAGAAACGCAGCCCTGACTCTTTCATTTGTCCCTTGTCCTGTTGCTCAGGCTCCCTTATTTTGCTCCAGTTTCCCAGTGCTTCACACACACTTTATCACAGGGCACCGAAGATCAGATCTTTCGATCTAAAGGGCAAAATAAGCGTGCGTGATTTACAAATGAATGCGCCCGGAGACGATGGAAAAACAAACAGAGTGTGTGTTAGAAATCAAGAATGGTGAGAGAACATTGTTTCGTCTTCAAACCAAACTTGGGTCTCCAGTCGACAAAGTTGAAATCCCGTGTGGCTAGAGTGCTTCCCATTGTAAAAATATGTAACACAGAAGAGGTAACATCAAATACGTCTGTTAAACGTTCATTTTGGAACTATTTTTCAGTCCTCCAGATTTGCCTTATAACATTAGGAGGATTAGGTCCTTCCTATCAGAGCTACACAACTCCTTGTCCAAGCTCTTGTTTGATCCAGACTGGACTATTGTAATGCTCTCTTGGCAGGTCTTCCAGCATCATTGTCAACTGTAACATTGCACTGGTTGCCAGTTGCCGCTCCCATCAAATTCAAGTCACTGTCGTTTGCCTACAGACCAACCACTGGCTCTGCTCCCTTTTACCTAAACTCATTACTCCAGACTTACGTGCCATCCGGAAGCTTGTGTTCTGCAAGTGAATGTCGCCACCTTCTCAAATAGACACACAATTACTTTCATGGACCTTTCCCTTGATTGTTCCCCGCTGGTGTAATGATCTACTTAACTGAACCCGAGCTGCTGAGTCTGTAGCCATTTTCAGCAACACTTGCTCCATTAATACTTACGCTTTCTTTTCTCTTCTCTTCTACTCTATATCTATTTTTTGAAATACATAGACGGGCCGGTCTGAGTATTTCACAATCTGCTTAGTTGCTGGGATTTTCACGCACAATCATTTCTAGGGTTTACAAAGAATGGAGTGAAAAGGGAAAAACATCCAGTGAAAATGGGCGGAAATGCCTTGTTGATGCGAGAGGTCAGAGGTGAATGGGCCGACTGATTCAAGCTGATAGAAGAGCAACTTTGACTGAAATAACCACTCGTTACAACCGAGGTATGCAGACAACACACACAACCTTGAGGCGGATGGGCTACAACAGAAGAAGACCCCACCGGGTACCACTCATCTCCACTACTAATAGGAAAAAGAGGCCACAATTTGCAAGAGCTCGGCAAAATTGAAGACAATAAAAATGTTGCCTGGTCTGATGAGTCTCGATTTCAGTCTCGAGTCAGAATTTGGCGTAAACAGGATGAGAACATGGATCCATCATGCCTTGTTCCCACTGTGCAGGCTGGTGGTGGTGGTGTAATGGTGTGGGGGATGTTTTCTTGGCACACTTTAGGCCCCTTAGTGCCAACTGGGCATCGTTTAAATGCCACGGCCTACCTGAGCATTGTTTCTGACCATGTCCATCCCTTTATGGCCACCATGTCCCCATCCTCTGATGGCTACTTCCAGCAGGATAATGCACCATGCCACAAAGCTGGAGTCATTTCAAATTGGTTTCTTGAACATGACAATGAGTTGACTGTACTAAAATGGCCGCCACAGTCACCAGATCTCAACCCAATAGAGCATCTTTGGGATGTGGTGGAACGGGAGCTTCGTGCCCTGGATCAACTGCAAGATGCTATCCTATCAATACGGGCCAACATTTCTAAAGAATGCTTTGTTGAATCAATGCCATGTAGAATTAAGGCGAAAGGGGGTCAAACACAGTATTAGTATGCTGCTCCTAATAATCCTTTAAGTGAGTGTAGACTGTTGATGCCTGTTGAGGCGACAACACAGTCAGCTTTCAACAACGCTAGTTCTCTTACGTCCGCTTGGTGTGTCACGGCCTTAAAGCTTAAAATTCTCAATCCTTTCATCCAGAGAACCAAGGTTATACGGGGTAACCAGATGTTGTTATGTGGAAATGAGGAAATTGGAGACTGCCTCCAATCATTTTAAAACTTACTGGATGTTGTCGTAGGAACCCTAATCTTCAGATTATAATTGAAATAAATGTAAATATCTGCACGTGTGCTTTTGAATCGAGGGTGATGTTTTGTCTTGATATAGCTCGTGGGACGTTTTGCTTTCCCCCCGATGGCGATAAATATGGTGGCTGTAAAGATAAGGTCACGTGACTGAGACAGATTCATCCTCAATTGCTTTGAATAACAAAAGTAAATCAATTACTGTATTTTGGATGTTTTTCCTAATAGTGTCTTGAAATCCTTTGGTTTTGTCAGTGGTGTGTCTCTGTCCTCATCCTTTATGTCCAACTACCCTGTCTTCCCCTTCTCCATTTCTCCACCATCTGTGTGTCTCTCACCACTGTAGTGGACAGCCTGTACGTGGCCCTCAAGAGCATTGACCGAGTGGACATTGTGAACATGATGGAGGGACAGGGACCACCAACAGGTCAGCAGGGGGGATGGGAGCAAGAGGCTTCCAGGTCTAGGCATCATGAGAGGGACCATCTATCTCCTGCCATTACAAATGGTAAGAGACATTCTACACTCCACTTGTCCCACATAATGCTTTTTTCCCCCAAAGAACTGGCTTTTCCTCTCATCCAGTTGATATCTGCTGCTGTATCTTCCTTGTCCCCCTATATTTGGGCCATGAACCTAACATTTCCTCTTCCAATTCTGCTGTCACCAGGACCAGAACTGATGACACCCCTCCAGAACTATGTTATATTGCCTGTTTAAATGTTTTTTTGACTACTGCAGGGAAATGTTCCAGAACTATGTTATATTGCCTGTTTAAATGTTTTTTTGACTACTGCAGGGAAATGTTCTCAAACTCTGCAAAGACCTCCTTTGCTCCTTTTAAAATTGGGGAAATATTTGAGATTAAGGAGATTTGCTTGTGTGTTTTGATGGGACACAATTAAGGGTTGTAACACTATTTTTACAGTAACGGTTCATTTGTACATTTTAATGCATATTACAAGGGAAAATATAACTTAAGCTCTGACATAATCTGATTTGCAGTTGTTCTAAAAATGGACTTATTTTGTAAATTAATTTGTATGCATAAATCTCGTACATCTGTTACAGTTTCGATATAGGCAGAATGTTAGCATGAAACTGATGTGAAAGGATCACGTCATGGCCACTTTTGCTTGAAGATACACTGTAAAAAATGATTTTTTGGTTAAGTAAATACTAGTGAAAAAACCCAATGTAATTTACTTGAAAAAGTTAGTTCAGGCAAGAATTTAAAAAACTAAGTCAATTCCATATCAGTACTTATTTCAAGCGAGTATAAATGAAAGTGTAACATCAACTCAATAAAATTAAGTAAAAATTACTCAACTTTTCTGATACTGGGGTTCCCATCATGCACTGGACCTTGAATAATTAATGAGGTTCATTTTTCACTGGTTTCCAGCTGTATTTACACTGTTTTTATCATTGATTTTTGTTTTCAGTATTAGTAAATTGCCATTTTGTGACATTTCGAGTAAATTTTTTGCTTAAAACGACACATTCAAACACAAAACCGATACCACCATTGTGTATTGTCTACCAAGTATTGAGGTGTTTGCATTCACATAAGGCTTAAAGTCTGACATGATGTATATATAAATTACTTAGATGATCTAAGTAAAAAGAACATACTATAAATGACTAATAAAATTCAAGATAATTGTTTTAGTGAAGTGTAATACAAAGGCAAAGGAAATCGGTATTAATCAACCTTTTACAAGTCGAGTTAAAATTACTTATTTTTTGTAAAGTTTACTTAATTCCACATTCCAAGTAAATTTAACTTAAAGATTTCTAATTAAAGCTACTGATAAATATGTTTAGGTTTTTACTTGGCAAATCTTTGTAAATTTACTAGCATTTTCTGAGTGAGATCGTTTAGCAAGGTTTTTTCAAGTAAATCCTACTCCAAATTTTTTACAGTGTACTGGGAAAACACATAATATAGTCATAGGTTTTCTTATAAGAGTGGAATATTCTCAAACTGGTTTAACTCGCTGGCTTCGGCAAAGCCTTAACACTTGTCTTGGATCACATGTACCTTGTTACCAATGGTATCTAGACTCTGACTTCATACCATCTAATATTTTCATAGATCATTGGGTGGCAAATGTCGCATCTCCATTATTAACATCTAATTAGGTAAAACAGCCTGTTGGGATTGTGTGTTTCCAACACATTTAGTCTTCACCTGGAGTACGGTCTCTGAATTAACTATTCATAAATGGGCAAAAATTTTGGTAATCAAAAGTTTTTCCATCTAGAAAACAGTATAGATCATAGAGCATGCAACAGATCTTGTCAAATACAGTTTAAGTTGTATTTATCCCCACTTATACTGTATAGTCTGTCACATTGCCACGCATTAGCTATCTGATATATGATGATTTGGTTCCTTTTTACCATTAACAAAGGTAACCTATTCAATTCAGTATCAGTTCATTCAGTAGCATGCTTCCTGTGTTTTGTGGTACCTTTTAACACACATTTTACAAGTACAGAGAGATGCACTTATTAAAAACCATCATTAGTGAAACGTGTCAGTGATGCTGTGAGTGTAAAATCCAGTGCAAAGTATACATTAAGGATATTAAAAGGGTCATGACATAATTTTTGTTGTAATATTTTACCAGAGGTTCACATTCACAATAAGTGATACTAAAAACCTTCTCAATGGCGTTCTGATTTAAAGGTGCTGTGATTATGCTTCTTTTCTTTAAGACTTCAGAGTAATCTCCCATTTTCATGATTGGGAAACATCTTTGCATAGGAAAGTATTAATGCTATGTCATGTAGGTTGAATACATTGCAATAATCACATAACTAATCCATTATTAGTCCAGGCATTTGCTGAAAGACGAATTTCACAAATTATGTAAAGCATATGCAAGACTGAAATACACAATATTAAACGTCAGCTGTTTTTTGTTTGTTTTGTTTTTTTGTCTTAAAAATGCATTGAGATCAAAGACATCAATCTATAGCATTTACATAGAAAAAAAAGTTAACACTTCGGTATGGGGAACACAAATTCAATATTTGCTTCAATAAACTCCTACAATTTACTGCTTATTAAGTTTTGGTATTGGGTAGGATTAAGGGATGTAGGTCATTCAGGATAAGACATTAATATAAGTACTAATAAACAGCCCATATCCTAGTAACTAGTTAATAACTATTGAACCCAAAAATAAAGTGTTTATGAAATGGTGCAGAAGGACGTGAATTTTGTTGAATTCTGACATTGTAAGTCTATACTGTTCATTAGGGAGGAAGTTTTAACAGATTAAGCAAAAGGTTATATCTCATGTCATGACCCCTTTAAGAGATATCAGATCTCAGAAGGCATTTACTTCTTGCTCAAGGGTATGTTACGATATATTAAGACAAATGGATGGGTAATAACTGTAATGGGACAGTTTTAAGCAAAGCTTCTTGACTCTGCCATTAGCCACAACCTTTGAAATATTCTGTTTGGCAAAATGACATAGGCCACATCGCATCAGGCACTGGCTCACATAATTATGAACATAGTACAGAGATAACTTTACTGCAGTGAGGTGAAATGCCACTTCTGTGTATTCTTCATTATGCCACTGGCAAACACAATGCTTGTGTCTAGCCGCCCCCCTGACCTGTACATATCGCCATTGTATTGATAAAAGAACTCTTTCTCGCTTCATTCATAAAGCCTTGTTGAGTATGTATGGTGAGGACACCTGTATTGTGACCCCGATCCAAGGGTGTCCATAGTTTGGGTCATTAGACTTTTTTTTAAATTGGCTACTGGTGCAAAAGTTTATGATTAACCGTCTGGGGTTGTTCGGCCCAAATGGACCCGAAAAATTTTACAAATTTTTTTTTTAATCACAGCTTCCTCGTAATGGTCCGAAATTTGGTGACTTTGTTGGTATTTGGTATTTGAACACCCAAAAAAAATTGGGGACAGGATTTGAGTAGTCTAAGTGGTTATAAAAAAAATAGTCAGACTTGGGGTGTTCGGGTCCAAATGGACCCGCATGGAAAATGAATGGGAAATTGGCAAAAATATGAAAATAGTGAGTTTTTTTGTGCATACAATCTACAAATAAGCCACGATCTTGAAAAAAAGGGGTGAATCTATAAAACATCAAGAGCACACTTTTATACACAAACACACCAAAAAATTCAGATTATACATGTGTTTTGCATTTTTAAAATGCTCAGTTTGTCCACCCGATGGCATCCATCTCATTTCAAAAATTGCTTTTATGAGGCTTAGGCTTGACTCTAAAATGAAATACAGCTTTAAAAAAATTATGTTCAATGGGGGGAAATTTTGTCATAATTATTGCATTAATACTAATTATAATTGTTTTTATTTTTGAAATTTTCTCAAAACACCAAAAAAGAAAAGAAAAAATATTATAAAAAACTAGTAAAAAAAAAAAATATATATATATTTTTTTTTTAAATATGAATCCCGCCCTTTGAACCCGAACACCCCAAGTGTGACTCTGAAACGAACAACCCCAGAGGGTTAAGATGCTTAGTGATTAACTTCCCCAGATTTGGCTTTGCCGAAAAAGGACTAAATCTGACTTATCACTCTCAGTTTCGATTCGCTGTGAAAAGGGTTGCTTCCAGAGAGCAGGTCCACACCCTGTGCATGTGAGAGAGAGACTCTCTGTATGCTCATGATTTGTTAATGCACAGTACCATGGTGGCATCTAGTGGTGGAGCTGCAAGAGATTTTATGCAATTGGCATGTGCTGGTACAACTACTGAGTGACTCACCACCCCAAAGGGAGCAGTTGCTCCTTGCATGTTCTCCCAATTTTTGGATTGTTTTCTCATGCAATGCTATTTGGTGGTAAAACAGCAGGTTTTGGAACTTACTGTACGTTCACACCGCTGCCGCCGAGCTCTGGCCGCCCTGTCAAGGACGCTTGTCAAAAAGTACGGGGAAGCTTGTTGACGCTTTGGACGCTCTGACGTTGCAGGGAGAATAGTAGTGTCACAACATGAAATGTAATAAACAGAAGAAAAAAAAAACAAGCAATACATTGAAGAAACCTTTTATAATGACAGCATTTTTATAAACGTTTTTGGTCACATTTGGTTGGGGAAAAAATAGTTAGCTATTACTATTGCGGTCAAATCGGTGTCACCGTGAGCAAATTAATTGCATTCCCGCTTTAAAACGAGTCTTCGTAAATATTTCAAATAAAAGTTGCGCTCATGCGGTCCCTGTAGACCCCTTTTGCGCCGATGTCACAGTTACGTCACGGTGCTAGCTGGAGGCAAAACAAAGTGAAAACTGGAGGCGGCCAACACAAACCAGCACAGATTCGGCTACATAATAAGGAGCTTAAATTATTATTACTATTATTAAATGTCATCTTGTTGTGTTGTTTGGTGCAAGAATTGATGAAAAATGAATATGCTGTATCTGGAACTTTTATTTATAGAAAATATTCACATTAAAATCGCACTGTAATGTCACTCTTTACATTGTCGTGGTCTCGGCAATACTGCGGATCATACACGAGTCTTGTCTAAAGATTTATATGCCCTCAGTTTCTCTTTACGATCGGTTTCTCTATAAGGTAGGTGTAGAAGTCAGGCCACTCAACCGAGGTAACGTAACGTTAATCCTGTCAGATCGTCCATGCATTGAGTGAGCGTGTAGGCGGCTACGGGTCGGCCGATCTGGTTCCGTCCGTTAAAAATAACTTTTGGAAATAACAATCGCGGTCCTGGACACTGAGTGACCTTACACATTAAGATAATATCGGATTTTCTCCAGTCATTGTTAAAAAACAAGCTAACAATGCTTGCTAACTAGCGTTAGTGAAGCGGATCTTTCTGCCTCCACCTAAGCTCCGCCCACAAAAAAACGTCACCATGTTTACCAACTGAAAAGGGGTCTATAAGCAAACAGCGTCATGTCATAAATGATACGAAACCAGTAGGAAATACAGCAGCGGCGATGATTAGATTCGCTTCCATTTTCTCAGAGCTAATGTTTTGGTAGGAACGAAAGTTTACATTCATGTTTCTCCGGAATCAGCCACCGTGAAGGACGTCTATATTCCGATTGGTTGCTGGCGTTTTGCCGCTGAACCGCGTCTCAGCTCATTTCCATAAAGTTGAGCTTCTTTGAACTTTCTGATTGACACTCAAAACGCGATGCCGATGGATTTGACGCTCCTTGCAGCTGAGAAAAGCCAGCTTCCAACGACTTCCGGCCGCTTTGGAAGCTCAAGTCGGCGGCGGTGTGAATGTACAGTTATGGTGCTTTTCCACTGATGGTACGGCTCAGTTTGGTTCGGCTCGCTTCGCTTTTCCACTGCGTGGTACGACTCTGCTCGGCACGGCTCAGTCCGCTTTAGCTCGGTTTGCTTTTCCACTGCAGTTAGTACCGCTTCAAAGTGGGTGGGATTATAGTCTGACCATTATAGTGTATCCGATCCTCGGCAACCAACGAGAGGAACGTTTGCACTTCGTCCACTGACCACGATTCAGCCATTTCTCAGCTTGAATCTCCTTCATACAAAACTCAGAACAAACGTGCAGGCTGGGAAGAGCAGTCGCATGCAGTTCAACGTTACTACTCTTCCCGCCCCGGAACGGTACTTTAGTCCGCGGTGTAAACGCAGTTATCAAGCGGTCTGGGGCAAAAAAAGTTCCTGGGACAAATAGTTCCTAATTGCGGTGGAAACGCAGCTCAAGTAGGAGAATCCATATTTACCCGGAGCATACACTCTTAGAAGAAAAGGTTCTATATAGAACCTTAAAAGGTTCTATACGTGCTACGTATTTGGAACCCCTAAAAGGTTCTATACACTCTTAAAAAAGGGTTCTATATAGAACCCTGGGGTTCCATACTTGGCCAATAGAACCTTTTACCAAAAAAATGGTTTTGGAGTTCCATATATGAAGCAGGGGATGGAACCATTTCTGGTTCTAAATAGAACCATTTCTTCTAAGAGTGTAGATCTCCTTGGATGGGTAATGGCTGGCAAAAGGCTTGTTTTCGCATGTGACTGCAACCTCATCCAGGAGCTCTGGGAAAAAACCTGGTTTTCACTCTGCAATTTTCCTTTCCTTTCATAGCGAGACTTTCTTTCAGTTTCTGTTTTTGTTCCCTGGTAGCCAGTGTTTTCTGAGTTGCCACTTCAAACCATCTGAACTGGGAGTAAATTGGTGAAAAAGATCCAGTACTTTGAAAACTATGTGCGGGAATGGAGTGACTCCTAGACACAAGCATCAATGGATTAGGGGAATACACAGAAACCTTGTCTCTATAGTGCGATCTTGAAGACTTTAGCAGTTTAAACCCTATCTTTGTATAGTCTACTATGAATAAGAATGCTTTACTTGTGTAACGCCTTGGAGTAGTGGGCGATCTGGCAAGAGTACTCTGATGATTCAGGCAGAGCATTAAACCTGTTCCCTTTACCCCATGCTTTGTGTTTTTCTTGATATGTCACATGCAGCCCAGCCTTCTTCCTCCCCTTCTCCTCCTCCTCTTCTGCACCTCCTCTCTGACCTTTGACCTCATACAGACATCATGTTGACCTCTGGCCCTCATTTATCTCTCTGTCCTCAGACCAGTTGTGTGTTTTCTTCCCCCACCCTCCCAAACCACCCCCCACCCCCCTCAAAAAAAAAGGAAAGTTATTGCTCTGTTCTGTGATCAACCCCCTCCATCACCAGTTTTATGCTTAGCGCCCCCTACAGGAGGGAGGTGTTTCTGACTCACCTGTCTCCTTTTCTTTCTGTCTCTCTCTGTCTCTCTCTCTCTCTCTCTCTCTCTCGCTCTGTCTCCTTCCACCCAAACAACCCTCTCTCGTCTTTCTGCTATGAGGCCTGTTTACATGCTCTTGTGGCACTTTCTTGGATGTACCTCATTCCATGATCTCTGCATGCAGGGTCCAAAAGTAACTTTTTGCCACATCTGCTAATGGCGGGTAAAAAAAAAATATATTTTTTTTTTTACCTCATGGCAATTAAACTATTTATCTGCTTTTAAATATTGGTGACAAAAAAAGTTGTTGAATCTCTTGCAGGACCACATATGAGTAGAACCTGCAAAAATAATGAATTCGGTTTATGCAAGAAATATTTCACATTTGATTTAAAAATAACTTGTTTTGTTTAGCAAATTTAAAAAAATAGATTTAACCCCAGCCAACTGGTCAGTAACCTTGTTTTATTTCCCCTCTAAATCCAGTTTTACTCACATTTGGCTCTTGGCGAGGGTTAATTTTGGACCCTGTCTGCATGTATCAAAGGAGGGCATAAAGCATGAATGCTTCTCCATGGACAAAACTCTAGCTTGAAGGGCTCTGGAACAGGACACAATGACCACTCTCAGAAAAAAGGTACAAAAGCCGTCACTGGGGTTGTACCTTTTCAAAAGGTACACTTTTGTACCTAAAGGGTGCATATTGCTACCTTAATGGTACATATTAGCATCTAAAATGTACATATTAACACTTAAAATGTGCATATTAGCAGCTAAAATGTAGGCTACATATTAGCACCTTGTACACATTACAACTTAAAATGTACATATTAGCACCTAAATGTACATATTAACACCTAAAATATACATATTAACACCTAAAATGTTAATATGAACACCTAAAATGTACACATTAACACCTAAAATGGATATATTAGCACCTAAAATGCACATATTAGGACCTAAAATGGACAAAATTTACCTTTTGAAAAGGTACAGCCCCAGTGACAGCTTTCGTACCTTTTTTTTTATGAGAGTGTATTCACATGGCATATGCATTACCATATGTGAAACAAAATAAAGGCTCTGTTAAAACGTTGTTAGTTGTTATCACTAAACTGTCTTTATGGCACATGCTGTCATCGTGCCCTTCAAATAAAATATCACTTTTCGGCATGATGTCCGACAGCGGATCTCGCATGGCCTGTTAAAGCTGCACGAAGTGCTGATTGTGCTCTTTGATAGTTGTTGAGCTCAGAAATATGTTTGTTATCTTTCTTTTTAACTGTTTTGGTCACTGTACAATCTTTTATTTATACTCAATGTTGTCGTTTTCCTTATGTCTGTCTGTTAGCTGTGAATTCAGGGACCCTGTGAAACTCTTCACAATCCGTTTTTTAAGTGCTTATGTAAATAAGTCTTTTTGTTCACAACTATGCATTTTCTGTGCGTTAGTGGATGTTATGTTTCTGTTTATACATAACATGTTATGCACTGGCCTGTTTTTTTTTTTTTCTATAAGAAACATTTTTTTTTTGTCTTCTGTGACTACCTTTTTATCTTCATGAGCTTGTGACTTGTTGGGTTTTGTGAGTGTATTTTGTGTGTCTGTCTATGTCTGTTTCCCCACTCTGTGTCTGTCATAAAAGGCCTTCAATACACACAAAATGCACAAGAGCTGATGTAGTACTGAAATGGATGCTGGCCTGTACATAGCATACATACTACATTTTCTTTAGGGCTCATGCTCCCTTTGTAATTTCTTTACATGTTATATTGTGTGTCTTATACCCCACACACACACATTTACCATTGAAACCCTGGGTCCTGCCAAAAGTTACTATAGTTATAATTACTGCAGTGAAATTTTATGGGGGGAAAAGAGAAAATAAATAAATAGCAGGAAGATTCTGGAAACGTATACGCTGTTTAAAGTAGATCCAAATTAACTCATAGTCATACTGATATTTAAATGTTAAGTGCTTTATTCAACTGCATAAGATTAATTAATACATTTGTTAGATGTTCAAATCATTTTGTCTTATTTAATGTTCAAATTAACTTGTCATTTTTTACTGAGACCATGTATTCTATTCTATTCTATTCTATTCTACACTGTAAAAATTAATATGCTTTATCAAATCAGTAGAATTGTGGCAACAGATTACAAGTAATATTATTAATTAAATTTAACAAATTAGAATTGAGTAAAAATTAATCAAATTTTTCCTTAAAAGTTACACTGTAAAAAAATATTGATGGTTTAACTTAAAAAAGTACCTGGTTGCCTTAAAATTTTAAGTTCATTGAACTTGGAAAAGTGAGTTAATACAATGAAGGAGATTAATTTAATCATCAGAAACTCAAAATTATACACTGTAAAAATGAATATGCTTTATCTAATCAAAAAAATTATGGCAACAGATTACAAGCAATATTATTTATTAAATTGAACAAATTAGAGTAATAGTTAATCAAATTAACATTCTAATTAATTCTAATTTGTACAATTTAATTAATAATATTGCTTGTAATATGTTGCCACAATTTTATTGATTAGATAAAGCATATTATTTTTTTCAGTGTATGTTATCTGAACTAAATAAATTATTTAAGTTGATTTGACAAAAGAAAATATGTTGTGATTACTAAACTGTAAAAAAAAAATATTGTTGGTTTAACTTAAAAAAGTAAGTAACCTGGGTTGCCTTAAAATTGAAGTTGATTGAACTGGAAAAAGTGAGTTAATGCAATGAAGGAGATTAATTTAATCATCAGAAACTCAAAATAATACGTTATCTCAACTAAATAAATTATTATAAAGTTGATTTGACAAAAGAAAATATTTTGTGATAACAAATCTTGAAAATATTTTTTTACAGTGTAACCATTTAAAATGAGTAAAGTTTACATATCTCGCTAACAGACAGACGTCAAAGATTGATTGAGAACTCTTTATTTTATATTGCCAACATTGAAGACACCTGATGTTAACAAGCAGAATCACGGAAGGAGAAAACCATAATTTTAAAATAAACACCGATCACCATAATGGTGACTTAAATTTATGGGGGTTTTTTTTTTGGTTGTTGTTGTAAGTTTTACTCATTTTATAAATGGTTAACCTTTAAGGAATTAATTTGTTTAATTATTACTCAATTCTAATTTGTTAAATTTAATTAACAATATTGCTTGTAATCTGTTTTTTTTTTTGATTAGATAAAGCATGTTTATTTTTACAGTGTATAACCTGCATTAGTTTGATTTTCTTTTATGAATATTCTAAAATTCATTAAGTTTTCAAATGATCTAAAGTTTAGAAAGCAAGGTACATTCCATTCATTATCACATAAACTAAACTGATATGCATATGAACATGAAACTTTAGATGCACATCATACAAAATGTGTTTCCCAAATCGATCACTATACATTATGATTTATTTATTTGAATTATTATTTAAATATAGGTTATCTGGTGTATGTAACAGTATTTGATTTTTCTGTAACACTTTACAATAAGGTCCCATTCGTTAATCCGTTTACAAAATACTTATTAACTAACTTACAAATACAACTATTAATTGTTAAGTCACGTCTGCTCAGGTCCATTAACTAACATTGACAGATACAACTTTGTAGTGTTACAGATTTTTCAAATAAACTACACAGGCATGAGGTCACATGATTGAGTGTTTCCACCCTCTGAAGTCCCATTCCAGGGCCATGTGGTTAATATATCTCTCCGCCGGTGTGTGTAGTGTGCTCTTTATGAGAAGTCTTATCTGTCCGGGGGTCGTAAACTGGGGAGAGGAAACAGACTAGTCAATAAGGCCCGTTGTTTATGTCAAAGTAAGAATGTTTTTGTGGACAATACACATAATTCTCACTCCCTCGCTGACAATACACATCAGTCTCTTTATAGTATAGTCACACTTGTGTTTATTGGCATTTGTGTCAATGAGTGTGTAACAAAACACTAAGAGCTACCAAAAATCTGCTCCTTGTAAAAAAACAGATCTTGTTGGCTCATATGTGAAAATATGAAAACACGTATTGTCAATTGTGAATGTATTTTGTCCCCCAATTATGTTTGCATTTAAACCACAATGATTTTTATTGGTATACTCTATCCATATCTACACTGTAAAAATGAATATGCTTTATCTAATCAATAGAATTGTGGCAACAGATTACAAGCAATATTATTCATTAAATTTAACAAATTAGAATTGAGTAATAATTCATCAAATTAAAAGTTAACCATTTAAAATGAGTAAAGTTCACACCAAAAAAATTAACAAAAATATCTCACTAACAGAACTGATGAAGACACCTGATGTTAACAAGTAGAATCACTGAAGGTGGTGATGGTTAACTTTTAAGGAATTAATTTGATTAATTATTACTCAATTCTAATTTGTTAAATTTAATTAATAATATTGCTTGTAATCTGTTGCCACAATTATTTTTGATTAGATACAGCATATTAATTTTTACAGTGTATTTAAATACCTACTGTTTGTTTGTTTGTCTGTTATCAATTAAAGGTGAAGTGTGTAATTTCTGCACCATTAGAGTCCCCGAATGAAATAGTCAATTGCCAATGTTGGCAAACAGAAAAATGTTGTGTTTTTTTAAAATACACACTTCCCCTTTAAGACTGGGCTCTATGTTATTTAAATTAGATGAGTTTGAGAGCACATGTGTTTACACTTTATATACTGTAGCTGTATTTTATCATTTGACTAGTATCAAAGTTACATAAATGTAATCAAGCTACATTTTTTTGAGTACTCTGTGGACTTTTGTATATGTTAGCAAGACCTTAATCTTCTTTTTTATGAGAACAATGGTTATCGAAGATGATCTGTGCTGGTTGCTTGCATGCATGTTATCTGATGAGAGAATGAGAGCATGGAAGACTAAGCATGTGTGTGTGTATAGGGTGCTCTGCCCCAACTCCACAGTTCTGAAGGGGTGTCTTTTACTTCCTGGTTGGTGACAGTCAAAATGTTCTCTTTAACCCCCGTTATCTCTTGTGACAAAAAAAAAAGAAAAAAAGTGGGGCAGCAACAGTCTTTTACAACTGCATACTTGGTGCTACCGCACTTGCCTGTGCTCTTGCTGCCGGCCCGAAGCTGCTGTAAGCGATGTTAGCCGTCTTACTCTTTTCTTGTCTTTAAAGCTATCTATTTCGTATTCTATAATTGGCTGAGCTGCTCTCAAAAAACTGAAATGTGCCCTCATCCTTTCTTCGAGTCATTTTTTAATATTTTATTTTTATTGAGTGATTATCAGAGGGGTCCAAGACCCCAGGACTTTCGTCGCACTTGAACTACGAATACAAAAAAAAATAAAAAATGTAATGGATTCGAGGGGTTTTGTGGTCGAAATTTAAAAAAGTAACGAATCCTTCCCTCGCGGGTCAATTTGACCCCCATAGGAATGAATGGAATGTAAGGAATGTTTTAGAAAAAATTCTAACTAAAAATGCTAAAACTTTACCAAATAAATATTTTGTAATGTCTACATGTGTATCTGAATGCATACTGAATAGAAATGACTTTAGGACCTAGCGGAACCATTTTCTCCATAAAGCCATCTAGTGGCAAGAGTTATGAAATATCATGTTATACTATTTTTTTCCTCCCAATGTAAGATATTTTGAGCTGAATTAAAAGGGTTATGCATCAAATTGTGAGTAATTTTGATTTTTTTTTATTATTTATTGATCAAATCTAGTCATTTAAAGGAAAATAAATAAATTGGTAAATAGCCACACAAAAAAAACACAAATATTATCAAAATTCAAAAAACAAAAAAGTATAATTTTAGGGTCATTTTGACCCACGAGGGAAAGATGTGTTGCAAAGTGCGAGGGAAGGATGAGATTTAACCAACGCATTTTCATCCTAGGGCGTCATATAGTGACGCTTTTGAAATTTTGTCTAAATCCATCGCACATGCACCCTTTAGCGTCAATAAAACACTCACAGAGCTTTGTTCGGTTATGGGTAGGTTTAGGTTTGGGGTAGGGTTAGGGTTAGACCACTAGGAGGCGCCTTCTGGTCTCATATTGACGCTAAAGCCAAGTTCACACTACAGGATTTTAAGCCCGATTTATGCCCGATTTGCAAATCGTTGAGCTCGCCGACAGGTCAGGGTGTTATAGCGTGCAAATCGTGGGGGATTAGCGGACGATGAACGCTTGCCAAACTACAGTATGAAAGAGCCAACAACGCAGCGAAAGCGCTCGCAGACGCGTCGCCGAGCCCAGAAAAATATCTAGCCTGCTAGATATCCAGAGCCGTCGCGCGACTCAACCTCAGTGATGCCATGTGTACAGCCAATCATAGCAAAGCATGGGTTGAGGATCTTAGTTTTTCTTTTTAGAGCAGATCGTCGCGCAAAAAGTGTGCAGCACTAGTTTCTGTCTGACGTCCATATTCGCGTGTTGTGTTCTCTTCTTCGCTGGGTATTGGCGCAATATTTATTTATTTATTGCGTGTTTTTTCGTGACAAAACGTGTTTTGTAGACAAGATAGAATCGTTGGGTGACAGAGTTGTTGTCAACTCGTTATTTATTTGATTATTTTCAGGATTTAGACCGTACCATAATACTGAAACAGCTCTCATTGAGTCACAAATGATTTGCTCTCATCATCCGATCGCGGTTGTATCTCTATGTAGTGCGTTGTCAACTCGTGTAGTGAGTTACCTCCTGTTGTGGATCAATCACGTTGAGTTGTGTGGTGTGAACAGTTCAACAACTTGAACACTCCTGATTTCACTGAGAGCAAGTCATGTAGTGTGAACCGCACAGTTCAGCCCGACGTTTCAAAATCATGTAGTGTGAACAGGGGTTAAAGGGTGCGTTGGATGTAGACGAAATGTCAAAAGCGTCAGTAAAATGACGCCTTGGGATGCGCATTTACACTCTTAAAGGGTTAGTTCACCCAAAAATGAAAATTCTGTCAGTATTTACTCACCCTCATGTTATTCCAACCCCGTAAGACCTTCGTTCATCTTCGGAACACAAATTAAGATATTTAAGATATTAAGATCGCTCCTGTATACTAGTCCATAGGCTTCTTGAGGGAATGACTCTTGCTGGCATCGAATAGTCATTAAAGACATCGTTAAAATAGTCCAAGTGACTACAGGGGCTCAATTTTAACTTTATCAAACGACGAGAATACTTTCGTGCGCAAAAACAAACAAAAATAACGACTTTATTTCAACTATTCACTTCCTTCTCCATGAGCCTGTAAGTCCGTTAACGTAGTGTGATAGCGTAAAGCTACGTCACACGAAGGCTCACTATTGGCCGACGCTGGTCATGTGTGTGTGATGCGTGTGACGTACAATAACAGAAGCTTACGCTATTAAACTAGTAACCTGACTCGCGCAGAGGGAGAAATAAACGAATAGTTGAAATAAAGTCGTTGTTTTTGCGCACAAAAGTGTTCTCGTCGTTTGATAAACTTAAGATTGAGCCCCTGTAGTCACTTGGACTGTTTTAACGATGTCTTTGATGACTTTTCGATGCCAGCAAGAGTCATTCCCTCAAGAAGCCTATGGACTAGTATGCAGGAGCGATCTTAATATCTTAAATATCTTAATTTGTGTTGCGAAGATGAACGAAGGTCTTACAGGGTTGGAACAACATGAGGGTGAGTAAATACTGACAGAATTTTCATTTTTGGGTGAACTATCCCTTTAATGTCTGCTAAACCCAAACACGCAAACTCTATGACGAGCAGAGAAGAGCCTCTTTTCTAGAGCTTTCGAACCACTTCTGGACACCCAGATCTGTCTGGGATGAGAAATGGCTTACAGCAGCTTTAGCAACCTCTCTGAAAAAAACGTTATCCCCCCCATTTGCTTTCCCCCAAGTCCGTGGGCTTGCTCTCGAATCTCCCTTCCCTAACCCCCTGATCTGGAGCACATCCCTCCTGGGTTTAAAGCGTGTGGGGCTGATTGGGGGGCGCAGTGTCAGTGTGCCAATCTCTGTGTCACTCCAGGTTACGGGCTGGTGGTTCAGGAGGAACTAGTCTCGCCCGCCTCCATGCAGTACAGTCTACCTTCGCCACTGGGCAATGAGCCCTACTGGCAGGAAGTGTCGAGCATGGAGTGTGCGCCAATCGCCACCACCGAAGAGGACACACTCATGGAGATGTCTGAGGTACAGGTTTGGCCCTCAGGCAATAGTCCTTCCATTGTGACGGTCGAGGATTCGTCACTGGAGTGCAGCAACGCTGACGACCTGGGCCACTCGAGGAGCGGGACTCCCGGTGGAAACGGACCCGAGGGACTCGCCACTCCGAGAGGGTTGAGCGGATCCATCGAGCTCCTCGAGGATCAGTCCATCGGGGCGGATTCAGATTACAGTGCCGCTGGGATGCTGTGTCTGAGCGAAGGGGTCAACATCAATGCTCTGGACAGAGGTCAGGGGTTGGAGAGGTCAGAAGGGGCTGTTGGGCAAGAAGTCAACAACGTTAATGACGCTTCCAATGGAGGGTTGGGAGAAGGAGGAGGTGACGGCACAAACTTAGAAGATAGCGTATCTCTCATTTCAGGGCAACAGCGAATTTATGCTCGAGTGAGTGAGTCACCTGGGCTGAGAAGACGGGCGGATCATGGGGAGGACAGGTGAGTCGCCCATTACGTTCTTAGTTGCTTTGTGGACCAGCAGGGACTTCAGGTAATCATTTTCAACTCTTAATTCAGAGAATGAGGCTAAACTTGACCAAATGTTATTTTAAATGTGTCGTTCATGGGCTACTAGGGATTTTACTAAAGATTTTCTGTCAAAACGGTGTCGTGGAATGCTAATGATCTCTGCAACGGCAAGTGAATCAATCAAACATAAGCTGGACGACAACTTTATTAGAATCTGTTGCTTTAGTTTCCTATTATCACTGTGAAGCTGCTTTGAAACAATCTACACTGTAAACAATGCTGGGTTGTTACAACCCAAATTTGGGTTAAATATGGACAAACCCAAATGTTGGGTTAAAAATGCAATTAAAAAAATGTACTGTTGAAAGTGAAAGTTGAAGTTGGGGTAAAATTTGAAATTACGTTTTTAACCCAACATTTGGGTTATTTGTCCATATTCTTCCCAAATTTGGGTTAAAACAACTTAGCATTGTTTAGTGTGGATATAAACCTCAGCAAGAATTAGCTTTTTTTTTAACTCTATTTTAAAAGTTATACATGCCCACTTGAAAACTTTGGCCAGATCAAGTCAAGTCACCTTTATTTATATAGCGTTTTTTTTATAGTACAGATTGTTTCAAAGCAGCTTTACAGAGATAACAGGAAAGTAATGCAACAAAGTTTGTTTCTGGAAGACAGTCCAGCTTAAGTAAGTTCAGTGATGGTTCATTTTTGTTGTAAAGTGGTTATTAATTAAGTTTATTTATACCATGGTCTGGGTGAATACTCGATTCTGATTGGCTGCAGGGTGTCCGTTAAAAAGTGATAGAGGACACCTAGTAAAGTAGTTCTGGTGAAACTGCCTGTTTACCATTCGAAATGAATAAATAAATGCGCTGCCTACAACGGCTGTGAGTAACCATAGCAACAGGCAGTCACATGCTCTATCATCTAACGTTAGATATTATAGCCTAATACAACAATGAGCGACTTCGTGCTATTTCTTTTAACATTTATGGAGAATATGGCAACTTTGACGACTGGTATGCTGCTGAAGAAAGAAAAAATGTAAATAAAACGGAGAAAATTACACCGCTGCTGCTCTGCTCCATTGAACTCTATTGGTAACGACGTAACTTGCGACCATAGTTGGATAACGATGCTTTCGGGAAACGCACCCCTGAATGAGACCCTGCGGGAGTTTTACGCAGCTGTCCAGACAACCAAGGCAGGAGAAGGCTGAACGTTACAGCGTTTCAAGCCTAAAGAGCCTGAGGCAAATGACCCTCTCTTTGATCTGATTAATTTATTGCCCTCTATAACGTTAAGCGCAAATCGCTGGAGATCAGAGCTAATTGTTTTCTTATTGTTGTTTGATTAATTGTTTTATGTGTAATAAAAAAAAAACTATGCCTACATTTGTGTTTCATGAAAAAAAAATGCCTTTGTGAACCTGAAGGGATACGAGCTAAGCGGACTATATCTCCGGTTGCTAAATAAACAGTCAGGCAGGCAAGGCAAGTTATTATTTGTAAAAACTAGATTTAGCCTAATTAAAATATAAACTAATGTTTTATTTCGCAAGTGACCATGGTATAAGCGGGTTAATGCCCTCCGAGGTGTCCATTGTCAGGTTTTAATGGACTTCGGCGGAGGCAACCGTCCTCCGCTGCGCGTCGGCCGGTTTACGCCTCGCCGTCGTCCATTAAAACCTGACAATGGACACCTCGTCGGGCATTAACCCTTACATATATATATATAGCCCCTCTGGAGAAAACCATGATGTCATCGTCCAGCTCAGTTCAGTTTTCATACAATGCACTCTAAAAAATGCAGGGTTGTTTCAACCCAAATTTGGGTTAAATATGGACAAACCCAAATGTTGGGTTAAAAATGCAATTTAAAAAATGTACAGTTGAAAGTGAAAGATGAAGTTGGGGTAAAATTTGAAATTACATTTTCAACCCAACATTTGGGTTTGTCCATATTTTACCCAAATTTGGGTTCAAACAACCCAGCATTGTTTATTTAGAGTGTGGTGTCAATGCAGGCAGATCAATAATATTGTTGAATATTAAATTAAATGTAAATTAAATACAGGAAATATATCATGTAAGTTGCCAAGTGCAAAGACCACAAGTGTGAGTATTGAGACAAGCCCCCCAGAACCATCTGTGTTTCTTTGCAGTAGAACAGAAATAAGGCTATTGTCAGGCTTACAGAGTTGTTTTAACCCAAATTTGGGTAAAAAATGGACGAACTCAACTGTTGGGTTAAAAAATGTAACCCAACGGCTCGTTTTGTCCATATTTGACTCAAATTTGACCCAAAACCCTGTCTTTTTTAGAGTGATTACTGCTGACTGCATTTCTGTCTCGTTTTTCAGGTTATGTGGAGGGTCGTTTCTGTCTTACCTGCAGGATCAGGGGTCTCCCGGTTGGCACTCGCCCCCAGATCCGACTCTGAACCGAGTGGGGTCTCTACAATGCTCCCTTCCTAGACAGGCAATCGAGTCTATGATGTCTTCGGTGCACGCCGCAGTGGACTGTGACTCTAAGCTGGCCCAAGAAGCCCTGATTGAGCCGGTGCGGGACATGGGGCATTCGGAGATCATCCACGGGCATTATCAGGGCACTCAACCTTTTGAGAAAGGATTAGGGTTCCCACACAGAACAGCTAACATTCGGGCTTGGGAGGACATGCGTCTAAGAGGACAGGTAAGAGAACTTTTTTGGTTTAGAATGTCACATATCAAGCACATGCTGAATGTTTTTGCTTTGACCTGCAATGATGTGATGGATGAGGCTGACTTCATTGCAAGGCTGTAAACATTGGGGGGGACCAATTTAAAAAAGATTTACAAGATTTTGGTCTCTAAAAATAAAAGGCATGCAGCACGTTTGCCAATAAATGCATTTTGGATTGATCTACCTTCGGAGTTTACACTGAAAACGGGTGAAAAAGACAACTCTTGTACAACTCTGACTGCATTTCAATGACGTCAAGGCTGTAATGTGATTGGCTATCAAGCCTCACGTGATCGGCCTGGCTTTCTTTAATGGTAGAGTTGCAAATGTAAAAAACAACATCTCTGCTTTTACCGCAAAATTCTTCTTGATGAAGCATTTTCAAACCTAATAGTAAGCTGTAGTGACATTGAATCATATTGTATTGTAGTTTTGGCTTGTTTTGTTTGATTTGGTTTAATTGAAACATCAGGCAGAGAACGTACTGTAGAGGAATTGCTTCATTGTTTGTAGTTGATGTACTCTGGATTTAGATTCAACTCTGTGCTCCCTCTTTTAAGGATGAGCCGTATCCATGGAAGCTTGTTTCCGCCACAAAATAAACCATTTTAAAGGATAATTGCGAGTTTTTGTCTCACAATTGCGAGGTAACGTCTCGCGATTGACTTTTTTCCTCAGAATTGAGTTTATATCTCACAATTCTGACATTATAACACGCAATTGCGACTTTATATCATGCAATTCTGACTTTTTATCTCACAATTGCGAGTTAACGTCTCGCGATTCTGACTTTTTTCCTCAAAATTGAGTTTATATCTCACAATTCTAACTTTATAACACACAATTGCGACTTTATATCATGCAATTCTGACTTTTTATCTCACAATTGCAAGTTAACGTCTCGCGTTTCTGACTTTTTTCCTCAGAATTGAGTTTATATCAAACAATTTTGACTTTATAACATGCAATTGCGACTTTATATCTTGCAATTCTGACTTTTTATCTCACAATTGCGAGTTAACGTCTCGCGATTGACTTTTTCCCTCATTATTGAGTTTATAGCTCACAATTCTGACTTTATAACACAATTGTGACTTTATATCATGCAATTCTGACTTTTTATCTTACAATTGCGAGTTAACGTCTCGCGATTCTGACTTTTTTCCTCAGAATTGAGTTTATATCTCACAATTCTGACTATAACATGCAATTACGACTTTATATCATGCAATTCTGACTTTTTTTTCTCACAATTCCGAGTTAACGTCTCGCGATTCTGACTTTTTTCCTCAGAATTGAGTTTATATCTCACAATTCTGACTTTATAACACGCAATTCTGACTTTCTCTCAATTGTGTGTTATAAAGTCAAAATTGCGAGACATAAACATGCAATTCTGAGAGGAAAAAAATCATAATTGCGAGTTTATTTCTCTCAAATCTGACTTTATAACACACAATTGCGACTTCATAACGCGTAATTTTTTCCTTTATAACACAATTGCGACTTTATATCACACATTTCTGAGAGATTACCTTTTTTATTTTTATTCTGTGGTGGAAACAAGCTTCCATATATATCAGTCGTTTTAATACCATGTGACTAGATTGGAAAAACGGTGTGCATAGAGGAGGAACTGGGGGAAATAACATGGAAGAAATGGTAAAACATTACGGTGTGTAGAGTGAAACTCAAGCAGTTGGTGGGAATATTTGACAGCTGTGATTAGTGTCGGTCCGAGTGTATTGTGCTATAAATGCCCTCTGTGACAGACCATATTAGTGACTATTATAAAACAAGCCCAAAGTCACTTAGTAGAATAATTGGCTTTATTCAGTAACATTTTTGCTTACAAAAACATTTATTTCCCTAAGGCTGATGGAACTCGAGTGTGCACAATTGTTTGCACTTGCTTGTGGTGGGTGGCACACACACACACACACATACAGTATACAGCCAGCCCTAAATGGACACACAACCCATTGGTTTCTAAATATAGATCTTGTCTGCTTCTGTCATCTAAAAAGGGCCAATCCTGCTGCAGTGGCGAGGGGACGAATATTATATATGGATTTGAAAGGCATGGACAATAAGGTTAATGGTCTCTCAAAGACTTTTAATGCTATTTCCAGCTCTGAAAATAGTGTTTAAGAAAATGTAACAGTAAATTTGGTATCATTTGCATGAAAAAGGTTTATATTGTAAAGGTTTATGATAACTCTATGCTGCTGATTTCCACACAAAATAAAAATGCATAGTCAGAAATGCATTTTACAATGTACTCTTACTACTCTTCGAAAGTTTGATATTTTTGGATATTTCAGTATAGTCCATATTAGACATTCTAATAATTACAAGTAACTACATGTCACTCTAAAGACTAGTAGTTGACATTTGTCTAAAGAGGACTTTGAATTCTTTCAACATTTGGTTTTGAAAGAAATACATATTTTGCAAGGACACATTAAGTTGATAAAAAGTTCCAGTTAAGAAATATAATGTTACAAACAATTTCTATTTCAAATAACTGTTTATTTCAAATGTATTTTTGAACTTTCTATTCATCAAAGAATCCCGAAAACAAACATTTCCACAAAAATATGAAGCCGCACAACTGTTATCAACACTGATAATAATAAGAAGCAATATTTTCTAAGCATCAAATCAGCATATTAGAATATGTATACAGGAATAAATTTCATTTTACAATATATTACAATATATAGTAATTTAAAGTGTAAAATAATTACTGTTTTTACTGTATTTTTTTAAATAAATGCAGCCTTGGTGAGGTAAAAGACTTCTCTATAATTAAGAGCTTGTATTAAAAACTGATTTTATTGTGAAGTCATGGCCATAAAAAATATTGATGGTTTAACTTAAAAAAGTAAGTAACCTGGTTGCCTTAAAGTTTTAAGTTCATTGAACTGGAAAAAGTGAGTTAATACAATGAAGGAGAATGATTTAATCAACAGAAACTCAAAATTATATGTTATCTGAACTAAATAAATTATTTAAGTTGATTTGACAAAAGAAAAAATGTTGTGATTACTAAACTGTAAAAATATTGTTGGTTTAACTTAAAAAAGTAAGTAACCTGGGTTGCTTTAAAATTTTAAGTTGATTGAACTGGGAAAAAGTGAGTTAATACAATGAAGGAGAATAATTTAATCATCAGAAACTCAAAATAATAAGTTATCTCAACTAAATAAATTATTATAAAGTTGATTTGACAAAAGAAAAAATGTTGTGATTACTACACTGTAAAAAATATTGTTGGTTTAACTTAAAAAAGTAAGTAACCTGGGTTGCCTTAAAATTTTAAGTTGATTGAACTGGGAAAAAGTGAGTTAATACAATGAAGTAGATTAATTTAACCATCAGAAACTCAAAATAATAAGTTATCTCAACTAAATAAATTATTATAAAGTTAATTTGACAAAAGAAAATATGTTGTGATAACAAATCTTGAAAGTAATTTTTACAGTGTGGAAAAAGCTAAATATTACTTTAGGGCATGATCCCACTTGTAAAGTGGGATTTGAAAATATTTTACATTAGAAAAGTTATTTTAAAGTATAAATGCAGAAAAGACACATTTTAAAAATCTTAAAACCCAAACAGTAAGTCTGAGGGACAACCATTTTTATTTTTATTTAATTAAAATTCAAATTTGAAAAAAAAAGTTTGTATTGTGTCTGCAAGCTTAAAACTACATGTAAACCAAAGGAGGAACCTAGTGTGAAAATGCTGTTGTTGAAATGTGTTCACTCACACACTAAGAGCCACAACAAGAAAGTTGTCCTCACATTGTGGGTATTTAAAGCATAACAGATCACATGTGCAATCCGACACTGGAAAGAAGGGAGATGTTTTAGGAAGGTTGAGATAGAGAGAGAGAGAGAGTGCTAAAGCCGACCACATTCCCAACACAGCTGACCGAATGAGGAAATAACCGGAGAAGGAATGGTCTCGCCTGCTTTCTTCAAATGAAAGAGAGGAAGACTGAAAGATAACATCGTTCCCCGTTTCTCTGGACGTCGAGTGTGTTTCTTGACTATGTGGGCTCTGGTGACTGAGCTGCTTTTCAGCTTCGTGTTGTTGGCCTTCATGGTCATCAGCTGCCAGAACGTCCTTCATATCGCCAACAGTTCTGTCCGATCGGTCCTGGCATACATTCACACTCAACTGGACCGTGAGCTGGGTGAGAATGAAGGTGTGTGTGATGAAGAGGAGAACGTCACCACTCGAGTCGTGCGCCGCAGGGTTATACTGAAGGTACTGGCGATCGCTGTGGATGGATGTTTAATACGGAATAGAGCTAGAGCTAGGCTACACTAAAAAAGTGGCTTCAGCTGTTGTAAAATATGCACGCTTGAGTTGTAAATCTAAGGGATTACAATGGTACGTGGGTGCTTGGTTTCAGTTTCATTTGAGTGCAAACACCAGCGGTCTGTAAGAACCACAAATAATTGATACTTTAGAGTGAATATTAAATGGTTAGTTCACCCAAAAATGAAAATTCTGTCAGTATTTACTCACCCTCATGTTGTTCCAACCCTGTAAGACCTTCGTTCATCTTCAGAACACGAATTAAGATATTTTTAATGAAATCTGAGAGCTGGATCACTCCTCCATAGGCTTCTTGAGGGATTGAAACTTGCCGGCCCAGAAAAGTTATTAAAGACATATTGACTACAGTGGCTCAATCTTAAGTTTATCAAACGATGAGAACACTTTTTGTGCGCAAAAAAACACACTAAGGCCCCGTCCACACTACTGCGTTTTCGTTTAAAAACGGAGAATTAAAACGAAAACGATCTCCGTCCACACTAAAACGACTGAAGACGTGGATCACGTGACCATTCACCAACACTGGGCATGCGCGCGCCGGTGTAAACAGTGGTTGGCGAATCAGGGAAAGATACGTCATGACTGATGACACCCAATCATAGAGCAGGGCGTGAGCCTCTGCGCCATCGTTTGTAAACTCCTCCGTTTTGTCTCGTCCACACTAAAACGCCCTCCGGAGATTCAAAACGCAAAACGCAGCTGCAGCGTTTCTAAACTTCTCCGTTTTAGGTCTTCGTTTTTCCCGTTTTAGTGTGGACGGGAGGTGCAAACGTAGCAAAAGGTCTCCGTTTTTAAACGAAAACGCAGTAGTGTGGACGGGGCCTAAGGACCAAATTTTGATTAAAGATTACAAAGCCAAACATTTTTTTGTGTGTGGATTGACTTGAATGGATTAATTGTTCATCACAAAATGATCAATTTAGGTAAACAAAGTAAGTATGGTCAATTTTGAATTCATGGGGACTTTAACGGCGTATGATCTGTTGTTGTACGTCGTTGACCAGCGTCGGCCTACGTGTGACGTAGCTCTACGCAATTACACTACGTTAACTGACTAGACGCTCAAAGAGAAGGAAGTGAATAGTTGAAATAAAGTCGTTATTTATGTTTGGTTTTGCGCACAAAGTGTTCTCGTCGCTTGAGAAACTTAAGATTGAGCCCCTGTAGTCACTTGGACTATTTTAACGATGTCTTTAATAACTTTTCTGGGCTGGCAAGTTTCAATCCCTCGAGAAGCCTATGGACTAGTATGGAGGAGTGATCCAGCTCTCAGATTTAATCAAAAATATCTTAATTCGTGTTCTGAAAAACGTACTGGTTGGAACACAACATGAGGGTTAGTAAATACTGACAGCATTTTCATTTTTGGGTGAACTATCCCTTTAAAAGAGCTTTGTTTTGGTCATTGACACATGTTGAATTCCTACATTACTCATAGACATCTTGCCACGTTTTCACACAGAACGTGTTTTTCCATTCCACTGCGCTACTTTTCCATTGTTTTTTTTCAATGTAAACGCGCACTAGACACACACGTTTTACCGCTGCGCTCGCGTATTCTGCAGCAAGACCTACTCTAAAAACATGGCGTTCAAGTTAAAATTTCTTAAACTCTAGACCTTGCAGCACAATAAAAAATGCTGGGCTGTTTTAACCCATCTTTGGGTCAAATATGCACACAGTAAGCCATTGGGTTAAATGTTTAAATTACATTTTTAACCCAACATTTGGGATTGTCCATATTTGACCCAAATTTGGGTTAAAACAACCCAGCATTTTTGGGGTTTTCCTTTCGCTTCACTGACCTGGAGTTTTTTTTCCATTTCATTGTGCTAATTTCCCATTTTTTGATTCGATTTTCAATGTAAACAGTCTAGACTCTTACCATTGTGCTCACATCTTGTGTGTTGTGTACCAAATCGCCCCCTATATACTCTTAAATAGGTCATGGCCATTTATAGTGGTGTCAAAAACCATTGTGGATGTTATCGAGTCATTCATTTGCCAGATGCTTTTATACAAAGCGACTTACATTGCATTTCAAGGTACACACATTTACATTCTTATCAGTTCTTGCTTTCCCTGTGAATCGAACCCATGACCTTGGCGTTGCAAGCACCAACGCTCTACTGTTTGAGCTAAAGGGAAGGCTTCTATTCAATCACATAATGCACCGTAATAACGAGTGTACACAGCAAGCACAAACTATGTTACTTGATTTTAAATGTACTTATGTATTAAAAGTAAAACGTTCTGATCGATGAACCATGTTTATTCATTTTGCCATTTTAAAAATGAAGATTAGTGGAAGAAGAAACATACAGTATGTATTGAAATAGTGCAAATAGTCAAATGTTTCATTTTATTACTAAAACTTACCAATTATCAATTTCAGCTTCTGATAATTCATAAAAAAATACCACAAAAAGAAAATCACTGTGTTTTTGTATAATGCTTTTGAATGTAGAGAAGTAAAATTTTACCAAAATAAAAATAATTGCATGCTACACGTACTTGAAAAATGTACTTAAGTACAGTAACAAAGTAAAAAATACTATATTAACCTTCTAAAAAATTACTTTTTTTAATTTATAATTTATCTATACTAAAGCCTTTGCTTTTGCACGGGTGGTTTGTAAGTGTTTCATGTTTATACGACACCGTTTACAACTAAAAATGTAATGCGCTTTGGCCGTTCATTTACACGACAGCGGGGTTTTGGGGGCCCGCAAACTGTCGAAAAAAAGAGTTTCGACAAAAAGTGCACGTTTTTGAAAACGATACTGTTATCTTCTCCGTGTAAACTAAACGCGAATTTGTGAAAACTTTTACGTGTTAAGTGTAAAGGCGTGTTTCTTAACAAAGTGACATCACCATCTACAACATTTTGACAATGTTGTCGTCTGTACACTCTAAACAATGCTGGGTTGTTTTAACCCAAATTTGGGTCAAATATGGACAAACCCAAATGTTGGGTTAAAAATGTAATTTAAAGTTTTAACCCAACTTCAACTTTCAACTGTGCATTTTTCAATGACATTTTTAACCCAACATTTATTTGACCCAAATTTGGGTTAAAACAACCCAGCATTTTTTTAGTGTAAGTGAAAAACATGAAGGAAAAAACATTTCCGTTTGTAGTACGTCGTTGTCGTGCGAACGTACACTTCTTTTGTTTTAGATGTAAATTGCAGCCATTTTTACTCAGAATTCCAACTATATATAATGATATGGTTCCTGAGCCTCTGTTTCATATTAATGTGTGCTTCGAAAGGAGCTCAAGATCTCCGGGATTACAATCAAATATGCTGAAAATGTTTATTATAGAGAGAAGAATAATCCCCTTGACAGCACCTTTAAAGGGATAGTTCACTTGAAATTAATTTTTGATATGTTTTATCTTACCTCAAGGGCATCCAAGATGTAGGTGTTTTTGTTTCCACAGTATTTTCAATTTTGACATTTTTCAGTCAAACTGTTGTCTATTAGTCATTTAATGCAGGTATAGGGGGTCCACGTCAAAGAGCATGCACAGAGAAGTCCAAATTATCTGCATTAAATGACTGAGAGATGATTAACCTGCATTATATGACTGATAGACAACAACGGTTTGACCGAAAAATGTCAAAATTGAAACTACTGTACAAACAAAGACACCTACGTCTTGGATGCCCTTGAGGTAAGATAAAACATATCAAAAATTAATTTCAAAGTGAACTATCCCTTTAAGGTGTGAAATGTGGTTCACATAATCATCCAATCAGAGAGAAGGAATAGTGATGCACTGCTTATGAATCATTTTGACCATTTTTTGAAAAACCATACACAGGACTATTGCGAGCGAGTCCGAGTGAAGCACCCAATTATTCGCCCTTTTAAGTTGCTTTTGTCATATCTCACCTAGGGTGATGAGGCAGAGGACCTTCACGGAGAGCAAGTGAGCGAGGAGCAATTTACAGATGAGCATGGCAACATCGTCACCAAAAAGGTCAGCAGTCTCATCCTGCTTTATTCCTGTCATTTACCACTCATTGCCATGTAATATCCATCTCAGTAATCATTTCGATTAGCTTTGCGAATTGAAATGATTCAGTGTTGGGTTTGTTGCTCAACGAGCTGTAGACGGCATTTGAACGCGTCCTGATGTGGCTGTTGTGTCGAAATGTTGCCCTCAATTAAAACCAAATTCTAAGGCAGCATTTCACGTATCCTTCTCGGAGAAGACAATCCCAGAATACTTTCTGACAAATGTAAAAATGTGAAAGAAATCCATCAAAAAATCGAATCGCGTTTTCAACAATACTTTGTGTTTGGCATTCAATTTGTTACAGTACAACTAGTGTTTCTAATACAACATTTTGTTTTATAAATGTACATATTTCTCTCTTCTGATCAACCAATTTATATTGTTTTCTTCTTTTGCTCTTTTGGAAAGTTATAGAAACTCTATTTTGAACTTTTTTCTTTTGCTATTAAAGCAACACTTAATTTTACAGTGTTACACGTAGAGATGCAACGGTACACGGTAAAATCCCGGACCGTTCGGTCAGCCCTGCACGGGACAATCTACCCTCGTGTCCCGCGGGACTTCGGTTTTGCCATAGAGTTCGTGCTGATCCTTTTCCCGTATTTTCCGCACTATAAGGTGCACTTAAAAGCCTTTAATCTTCTCAAAAAACGACAGTGTGCCTTATAATCCGGATCGCCTTATATATGGAATTAGTTAACAACGCTCCGCGTTATTAAATTCGCCCGCGAACTCGCGCTCGTGTCCAGCATATGCCCGCTTTGTCACACGGCGCTGCTCGCGCGTTACAGATGTTCAAAAAATAACGCTCCCCGTTCACAGTACCGGGTCGTCTCATTCAAAACAGCGAGCCGTTGCTGCAGCGAGCCGCCGCACATTGAATATATGAGTCAGGCTGCGAATGTACGTTGTGCCCGCCCCAGCGCGCTCACGCTTACTAAATAAACGCCTCACCTCCGGCTCCGCGCACTCGCTACATTCCCAGCACATCTAGTGGATGCATAACGCAAACCCAGTCAAACGTTTGACTGCAGTATCTTTTTGCACAAGAATCTCTCAATAGTGGATGAGTAAATAACATTGCACTTTGTATCCTGAATGAAGTTTTTTTATTATTATATTATTTTGCTCGGCTCTTTTTATTCAAACCACAAGCTAATTTATGTTTGTTAAAGGTAAAAGTGCACTTTTTCTTTCACATTGATCACTTTATATACCAGTTATCAAGGTTTGGAATTGGGATCCACTTGAATATTCTAAAGTGTGTTTGTTTACATTTTGTATTTTATAAGTGGTAGTTGAAGAGGTTGTATTACTTAGTTCTGTTCAGTACAGACTAGAGTGTTAATTTATTTCATACACATTGATGTTCTTCCTACTGTGACATTATGTTAATGCATATAAGAAAAATAAAACATATTTTTGGGATGAAATAGCAGTCTCTTTCTGCACAAAACGTACCGAAACCGAACCGAGACCGTGGCCCAAAAACCGAGGTACGGACCGTACCGTGGGCTATCTGTACCGTTGCACCCCTAGTTACACGTTACATGTAGTTACTATAAATTATGCATAATTACATGCAACTAGCCCTAAACCAAACCCCAATTCTAATCCTAACCCCTATGGTAAGTACATGTAGTTACTTAATATTACTCAGTACTTAAATGTATAATAACAGTGTAACAACAACACCTTAAAATAAAGTTTTTCCCAAAAATTATATTTATATTATATTTTGTATAGTTTACGCTCACCACGATAGAAGTTTACCCAACTATGATAACTTCCACTTCTGAAAACCCTGGAAATGTGAAAAGGGTTCATATGCTTATATTTAATCAAATACTGAACGTTATAAATAAATAATAGTTCAAAGATATCATTTACCCAATTATTGTGTGTACTATGTATTTGTTATGCTTGCTATTACTGTACACTCAAAAAATATTTAAGCTTAAATTTAAGATTTATGCATTTTAATTACACTTGCTAATAAATTGAATTTGATGTATATTTGTCAGTCATACACTGTTAGACCCTTACCAGGTTTTTTACAGTAAAATACTGGCAACACTGTTGCCAGTAATTTACTGTAAAAATGCACTAAAACTAATAAGTTGTATTTTTTAGTTAACTTGAGTTTTAGTCTAACAGTGTACATGAATAAAACAAGAAACAGATCAAATTTCTGGACTCAAAAATAGAATGGCAGAGCTTAATATTAACTATCAACTATTTGAATCATTTGATTTTATTTATATAATGATATTTTCAAAATTAATTTATTGAAATTGCTTAAATTAAGCATATATTTGTTTATTATAAAAACGATTAAATGTATTCTGTTAGAAACTATGAACATCTTTAAAATGCGGCGATATAACAAACAATATTCAATTAGTTGAAATAAGATAGAATCAAATTGGGTTTATATTAGGGCTATCGAACGATTAATCGCGATTAATCGCATCCAAAATAAAAGTTTGTGTTTACATAATATATGTGGGTGCACTGTGTATAATTATTTTATATATGTAAATACACACACATGCATTTATATATAAGAAAAAAATATTATTTATATATAAAATATTGATATTTATATATAATATAAATTATATATACATTTATATACAGCATACACATGAAAATATTTCTTAAATATATACAAGCATGTGTGTGTGTGTGTGTGTGTATAAAATAATTCTACACAGTACACACACATATATTATGTAAACACAAACTTTTATTTTGGATGCGATTAATCGTGATTAATCGTTTGACAGCCCTAATATATATATATATATATATATATATATATATATATATCGGTACAATTACAGGATTCCTAAATGTTTCATTTATTTATGTATGAATGAATTTTATTAGCAAATAAATCTTAAATAATAAATCTTAAATCAAGGCCTAAATATTTTTTAAATGTATTGCATCGTTAACTTATCAAGTTAGCGAGTTTACCTTAATTGTAACGTTAGTTGACTCTTTTGAATCAATTATGCTCTATATGTGAGAGTTGCTGTCTATGTAAAGTGTTTCAAATCATTTCAGGCAGCTCACAACATTTTGGAACAGTTATTAAAGTCAACATGATTCAATGGCGAGTAACATCATTTGGAGATGTTCATGTGGGTGAACTTGACCATCCAAAAATAGATGGTTTCCAATAATTCACCTTGATTTTAAAAGCAACTTATTGCATGTTTCTTGTATTGTTTCTCATCTCTCACCTTTTTTCATTTCTTCTTCCCCGGCTCCGTCTTCATATCCACCGGTTCTCAATGATCTCATCCATCCGTAGATTGTGAGGAAGGTGGTCCGGAGAGGAAAAGGGGAGGAAGGGGTTCAGGAGCTCATCATAGAAGGGCTGCCGCAGGAGATCAGTGAGCCAGACGTTGATGGAGAGCAGTACATGAGCTATGCAGTCCTGGGCCGTGACAGCAAGGTGGGCTTTTGAGTTAGCAGAGCTGCTCACACTTTATATTAGGTGTCTTTAACTACTATTTATTTACTTTTCAATTAATCATTTGATACAATGCGCTTATTGGGCCTTATCATACACCTGGGCCTGGCGCAATGTTTTTTTTGCTAGTTTCAGCCCTACGCAATTATCATTTTCACGTACTGTGCCATAGCAGATGCATTTGTGCTGGTCTTAAAACGAGGGGTTTGTTCTATTTATGAGGAACTGAAATAGACCCATTGACCAGCTGAAACCATGGTCTAAAGTCAATGGCGCAGTATTTTTACTTTTTTGTTATTTAAAGAGGGCAGTAGTAATATGAGCCTATAGGCGGGTCCACAACGCACGTACACTTTGTCCCGTAGATGGCCTGCTTGCACTTTAACCTCGTGCACGAGCAGATCCTTTTACTCACAAGAGAAGCATTCAATTTTTACACTTGCAAACGTAAATAGCGAATCCAACGCGAGCAAAAGTGGCTTTTAAAGGGAAAGGAAGATGAGACTCTGATTAGTTTTTTACACGTTATGCCCAAAACACACCCGTTACTCATTAAGAGACTAGAGACAACCCTTTTAGACCATGCGCCGGGCTCGCCGACCATTTGTCCCGTCGTTAAACTAGGAAAAGTTTCTAAGTGCGCTAGTGCCGTGTGCTTTAGACCATGAGCTTAGACACTTAAAATAGAGCCCATTGTGTACATACACGACTAATCAATTAGTTGGTTGCAAAATTTAAATTAGTCAATGCGCACATTTCTAGTTTTTACATTGTACTTATATTTAAAAATGCATGCAATTAATTACAGTTGTAATTAATTTATGTAATTACATCTACTACATGGCTCTTAAACCAACCTATACCACCAAACCTGTGCCTAACCGTAAGTGTATCACTAAGGGCAAGCCGTTTTAACTTTTGTTCATTTCCATGATGTGAATTCTTGATATAAGCAATTCAATTTTTTGATATCAACCATTTATTTGTTGATATCAACAATTACATTTTTTATATCAAAAATTGAATTCTTTCCATTCAAAAAAAAAATTGCCATTCAAAACCAATTTTCGATATCAAGAATTGACTTCGTACTAGTTGAAATTCCAATTTCACAAATCAGAAATACAATTATTACAAGTAAAAACCTTTATTTTTGATATCAAGAATTCAATTGTTACTAGTTGAAATGTCTATTCTTGATATCCACAATTAAATTGCTAGTAACAATGTTCATTTTTGATATCAAGAATTCAATTTTTACTAGAGACAATGTTAATTTCTGATATCATGAATGTGATTGTTAGTAGTAAGAACGCCGTTTTAGATATCTGAAATAATATTGATATCAGAAATACATTTTCAGATATCTAAAATGTGCATTTTTACTAGAACCAATTGAATTGTTGAAATCAAGAATAGACATTTCAACTAGTGACAATTTAATAATTGATATCAGGAATTCGCATTTTTTACTAGTACCAATGTAATTATTGATATCGAAAATGATATTTCTACTAGTAAAAAATTAATTTTTGATATCAACCATTTATTTGTTTATATCAACAATTACATTTTTTATATCAAAAATTGAATTCTTTCCATTCAAAAAAAAATTGCCATTCAAAACCAATTTTTGATATCAAGAATTGACTTCGTACTAGTTGAAATTCCAATTTCACAAATCAGAAATACAATTATTACAAGTAAAAACCTTTATTTTTGATATCAAGAATTCAATTGTTACTAGTTGAAATGTCTATTCTTGATATCCACAATTAAATTGCTAGTAACAATGTTCATTTTTGATATCAAAAATTCAATTTTTACTAGAGACAATGTTAATTTCTGATATCATGAATGTGATTGTTAGTAGTAAGAAAGCCGTTTTAGATAGCTGAAATAATATTGATATCAGAAATACATTTTCAGATATCTAAAATGAGCATTTTTACTAGAACCAATTGAATTGTTGAAATCAAGAATAGACATTTCAACTAGTGACAATTTAATAATTGATATCAGGAATTCGCATTTTTACAAGTATCAATGTAACTACTATTAAAAAATCAATTCTTGATATCAACAATTTATCTTGAATGGCAGCCTATGGTGACATTTCACTAGTGAAAATACAATTACAGATATCAGCAGGTAAATTGTTGATATCAAAAAATGTAATTGTTGATATCAAGAATTGAATAAAAGCTAAAACGGCTTGCCATATATCCCACCTCAAGTGTTTTGCAATACAACAGCAACACAATAAATGCATTACACCTGTAACTGTTAAAGACACCTGATATAAAGTGTGAGCGCTGGGCTTGTTGCACCAGGACTGATAGGATTTGTTTTGAAGAGGAATAATGTAAAGTGCGAGATGGTCGAATAAAGTCAATAAGGCTAGACCAGGAAAACACCAAATACAAAAATGCATACTTTTTCTTTGCATTATAGATCTTAGAAGATGCAGCATATGCATGTGATCTACATAAGACTGACGATTACATTGTGTCTGCAAGAATGTGTCATGAATCATTTAAAGGTGCAGAAGTTGCTTTTGTATGGAAGAAATAGAGTGAAAATATTGTGGCAAGTGTCAGAGGACAATATATGCTCTGGATAATGTGAGAAACTTGTAAGCCTGTAGACAAACTTTATTAAAATTGTCCTTAATATTAAACTTGTTCAGCTTTATTAGAACTGTCCTTCATAATATTGATGGCTTAGTATCTGGTCAGAATTGATTTGGTTTAGTGTTTAGTGTTTATTTTCTCCCCAATGCATCATTATACTTTCTCTTGGGCACTTTTATCATTTCCTGATTTTGTTTCCGTTCAAAAAGAGGAATCAGTCAGAACCGGGATTTGGTGGTGAACAACAAATCACACTGAACATTGCGTTTTAGAGGCGTGTCTATGGGCACACTTTAGTTTGGGGAATGCATATATTTACTATGACTTCTGCCTCAAAAAACTGCTTATTAATAGTTAGTAAGGTTGTTGTTAGGATTAAGGGATGTAGAATATGGTCATGCAGAATAAGGCATTATAAACAGCCAATATGCAAGCTAAAAGCAACTAGTTAATAGTGAGAATTGGTCCCCAAACTTACCGGTGTTATTTATAAGACTGAATATATCTGGTTAGTCTACTCAGTTCTGCAGTATTCAGCACTGTATGTACTGTGCATATTATGTAAACAAACTGCATGCATAGAATATTGCAACCGAGTATGAAATATAAAATATAATAAAAAAAATATAAAATAAGAGCACACTGAGTAAAAATGAGCGTCTCTTTCCAGTTTTATAAATGAATTAGGTGCTACTTCTTTTTCTTTACTTCTAATTTAATCCGACTGACAAATGGTGAGACATTTTACACAAAATAAGATTATTGGTATTTAAATTTAATTTCGTCTAGGCAGAGGCTGTTTGCACAATTAGCTATAAATGCTATTCATAACAGTATTTTCTACGTGTAAATAGCAGATGCTAAATAGTGGGAGATATTGTTTGCACCTCAGTGTATTGTAGTAATTTATATAACAGTATGCTATAATACAACACATTAACACATTATATTTATTAAAATCATAATTAGATGCCTCCTTACACTCTCAGAAAAAAGGCTGTACCTTTTCAAAAGGGAAAACTTTTCTCCATTTTAGATGCTAATATGTACATTTTAGGTGCTAATATGTAAATTTTAGGTGCTAATATGGACATTTAGGTGCTAATATGGACATTTAGGTTTTAGGTGCTAATATGGACATTTAGGTTCTAATATGTACATTTTAGGTACTAATATGTACATTTTTAGGTAATGTGTACATTTTAGGTGCTAATATGGACATTTAGGTGCTAATATGTACATTTTTAGGTGCTAATATGGACATTTTGGTGCTAATATGTACATTTTTAGGTGCTAATATGGACATTTTGGTGCTAATATGTACATTTTTGGGTGCTATTATGTACATTTTAGGTGCTAATATGGACATTTAGGTGCTAATATGTACATTTTAGGTGCTATTATTTACATTTTAGGTGCTAATATGCACCATGAAGGTACCAAAATGCAGCCTTTAGGTACTTTTGAAAAGGTACAGGCCCAGTGACAGCTTTTGTACCTTTTTTTTCTGAGAGTGATATTGGGACATTATTGTACCTAAAGCTCTCCCTTATCCGATAAACACTCTGTTCCCACTATTAAAAACCCATTAGGCACTTTATTTCAAGTATTTTCTTTGATTTTATTGAAAGGAAACTTCAATAAAAGTAAAAAAGGGAGAAGAATGGGTTGGGGAAAAAGGCGGATTTGAAGTCAAGTCACCTTCATTTATATAGTGCTATTAACAATATAGATTAAATTAAATTAAAATATGAAATTAAAGTAACAGAGGTAGTTAAGGCTTTCCAGCAGCTCTAGAATAAAGTTATCGTCCAGCTAAAGTTAGTTTTGATTGATTCACTTGGTTTTGTCAAAAGCTAAAATCTTTTACACTGAATATTGCATTTTGTTTCACACACTAAGCTTAAAATAATATCAGCAAAGGTCAGCAAAACATTCTGAAGTAGACTAGATTTTAAGGTTGGTTCATAGGTGATTCCTCTTTATGAGCATCCCGGTTAACCCTCACTTCATTCGATGTTCATTATCATTTGTTTACATATGATTTATGTCAAGTTTCCCTGTATGCGCTCGACTTGAATTAAACTTCTCTTTGCCCAGCCTTCTGTGTTCTGCTGCTATCTGCTTTTTTCTCTTTATCCTATCCCATTTATTCTCACCCGTTCTTCTCTTGCACGTTCTGCTTATATCTCTAACACCTCACCTAATTGTTTCACTCTGCCCTCACCGTCTGTCCCGTTACTCTTCTTGTTTCTGCTCGTTCACTCTCCCGTTGTCCTCCCCTGGATGGTCCCGTCTGCTCTCCACCGTAGCCGGATGTTGTGGATGTGAAGAGGGGAGGTGCTCAAATAGTGAAATGTGCGAGTCTACGGAGAGTAAAGCAGTGAGTCTGACTCGCGCCTCCCTGCAGGTACAGGACACTGCTGCACTTTGTGCTAATGTAATCCTGCTAACCAATGGGATTCAGTCGGCATTCTGAGCCATAAGACTGTGGTGCCGTAGGTCATTACCAGGACACGGTGCCATTTATCACGGAAAATCCTGAATTGCTATCAGGGACCACAATTTCTTCCCAGACTAGTGATTAAAAAAAATACGTTTCTCAGTTGGACAATTCTTAAAGGAGTAGGTCACTTTAAAAAAAAAAAACTTTTGCTGATAATTTACTCGCCCCCATGTCATCCAAGATGTCCACGTCTTTCTTTCGTCAGTCGAAAAGAAATTAAGGTTTTTGATGAAAACATTCCAGGATTTTTCTCCATATAATGGACTTCAATGGGGTCCAAACGGTTCAAGGTCCAAAAGACACTTTCAGTGCAAACTGCAAACTGTTCAAAGGGCTTTAAACGATTTCAGACGATGAAAAGGGTCTTATCAAGCGAAACGATCGCTCATTTAATAAATAAATAACAAAGTTTAAGTTTTATAAGCTCAAATGCTCGTTCTGTGATGCACGTTCGTGACTCTCCTGTTCGAACTCGTTCATCAAAATGAACAAATCTTTTTCCGAGTCATTTGGTTCATTCAACGAACGAATTGACTCAGAAAAAGATTCGAGCCCTTTGAACAGTTTGCACTGAAAGTGTCTTTTGGACCTTGAACCGTTTGGTTCCCATTGAAGTCCATTATATGGAGAAAAATCCTGGAATGTTTTCATCAAAAACCTTAATTTCTTTTCGACTGAAGAAAGAAAGACATGGATATCTTGGGTGACATGGGGGTGAGTAAATTATCAGTAAGAAAAATTTGAAAAGTGAACTACTCCTTTAATCTATCAATCAAGATTCAATGTGTTTTGTAATAAATCACATATTTATCATTTAACATTATTTTAATTGAGTGGAAGATGCCACCGCATAATTGGGTCGAACAGAAGTGTTGCATTTTTCCAGGAATAAAACATATGCATCGAAAACAAGATATAATTCAATAAAACTGAATTTGGGTGGAATGCAGGGTTTTGATTTGGGTAATTCATTTGACAAATTGACTGATATTCTGATATAAAACAATAATGTGACTGTATCTTTTTTTTATAGTAAGTCATGAGGACATAACGCACCGTTCCTGAGAATGATCCAGGTCTTCTAGTTTTAGGTGGTCTGAATTTAAACGTATTGAGATAAATCAAACTAGTGAGAAGTAGTATTTCATTATTTATCAAGCAGTATAGAGGCCATAGGAATGTAAAAAAGGAGTTTTGTTCCAGAAATATGCTTAGTTACAGATAGTAAGTGTGTTTGAAAGGATCGATGTCTCTGAAAGTGAATCTCATTGTATGAGCTAGATTTTAAAATAAAAATGCACTACTATTCAGGCATAGAAATACATATAGCCATATTGATTTTGTATAAGGTTTGCCTTCTGTTATGCCATTTGATGTTCTACTTTTACACATTTCACCTCACTGCATTAACTCCAGAATTCCTCTGACATCTTGTCCATTTTTCAACTAATATATATAATTGTCCACTCAGAAGTCGTGTGCCCTTCCTCCCTTTGAACTTCATAATAACTCTTGATTATGTTTTTCTTTTTAATCCCATCGGAATCTTTGCAGGATTCTATCTATTCCTATCCTATCATAATTTGGAATCCTAATGAGATTAAACAGTGTTGGAATGACAGTATTTTTTATTGTGGTTGGATGGTTGTGAAATATTTATCGAAATTCTATTGGTGTTGGAATAATGTCTTGCTGGTACACCTAAAGCACTTTACACCGGGAGCTTAAATTGCTCCTTAAGGTACACTAAGTAACTTTTGGCTCTCTATCGGTTTTGTGGAAGAACATTGTTTTGGTTGTGCTTGAATATTATGATTATACTGCTGCTTATAAAACATTCACTACTAGGCTTAAGAGAACCATTTTTTTGGTTCTCTTGAGGCTTTTCCCATTAATACATACGCTAATTTCTTGAGAATAAACCCCATCTCAGCGCTACATCAACCATAATGAAATTACCCTTCATAATAGATGATGCTTTACAATCAATTTGGTTATAGTAGGCTTAACATAGTGAATCAAGGCAAAACACCTTATGGAAGAAGGATTGATGATGTATTGACTCGATGTATTTTGAACGAAACAAAGTTACATAGTGTACCTTTAATTGCTCTACTGAGACATTTTTTGTCATATTGTAAAAATTGTTATGCTATTATAGACTCCTGTACACATTCCTTTAAGTGTTGTAAACTACTGATGATTGGTGTCAGAAAAGCATGCTGTAAGGATAAATAATCTTATAGTTGTCCAGTTGGAAAACCCAACTGAATTCAACTTAAGATCATTTATGGCTATTATCTGATCTAGACGGTTTGATCAGATCAACTACCAGTTTGTAGATTTGGTTTTGGCCTGGTAAGAGCTGGTAAAGCACATTCACTGCAAAAAAATATTTGCTTCCTCAGCATTTTTGTCTTGTTTTACAATACAAATATATAAACCTTCTTAAATCAAGATGCTAAATGAGATAAGAAATTAATCTGGTTTTCTAAAAAATTTGAACAAATATGGGGTCAGGGATTAGGGACCAATGGGCTCCGAAAAAGCAAAACAACATTTATTTTTTGACCCCATTGCCATATTTTTTTTTTCTTAATTTAGACAATTTTTTCAGCAAACAAGACTTAGGGCCAGATTTACTTAACAGGGCTATGGAAGCTTGTTTCCGCCACAGAATGAAAAATAAAAAAGGTAGTTGCAATGTTTTATCTCACAATTCTGACTTTATTTCTCAGAATTGCGAGATATGAAGTCATTATTGCATGTTATAAAGTCAGAATTGAGATATTAAGTCAGAATTGCGATATATAAAGTCGCATTGTGTGTTATAAAGTCAGAATTGCGAGATATTAAGTCAGAATTGCGTGATATAAAGTCGCAATTGCGTGTTATAAAGTCAGAATTGCTATATATTAAGTCAGAATTGCATGTTATAAAGTCAAAATT
Organism: Pimephales promelas; assembly: GCF_988280905.1. Taxonomy (NCBI): domain Eukaryota; kingdom Metazoa; phylum Chordata; class Actinopteri; order Cypriniformes; family Leuciscidae; genus Pimephales; species Pimephales promelas. The sequence continues at coordinate 3,122,741 of NC_142772.1, read as the reverse complement.
GAGATATTAAGTCAGAATTGTGAGATATAAAGTCGCAATTGTGTGTTAAAAAGTCAGAAATGCATGATATAAAGTCAGAATTGTGAGATTTAAACTATTCTGAGGGGAAAGAAGTCTTTTTTTCCCTTAGAATTGGCCTGATAACTCGCAATTGCGAGTTTATATGTCACAATTCTGAGAAAAGATGTCAGAATTTCGACATATAAACTAGCAATTATGTGTTATAAAGTCAGAATTGGGAGATATTAAGTCAGAATTGTGTGATATAAAGTCGCAATCGTGTGTTAAAAAGTCAGAAATGCATGATATAAAGTCAGAATTGTGAGAATATAAACTATTCTGAGGGGAAAAAATTTAGTCTTTTTTCACTTAGAATTGGCCTGATAAGTCGCAATTGCCAGTTTATATGTCACAATTCTGAGAAAAGATGTCGCAATTATGTGTTATAAAGTCAGAATTGCGAGATGTAAACTCGCAATTGTGTGAAAAAAAGTCAGAATTGTGAGATAAAAAAGTCGCAATTCTGTATTGCGACTATATCACGCAATTCTGACTTCATACCTCGCAATTGTGACTATATCTCGCAATTCTGACTTTATTTCTCGCAATTGTGACTATATCTCGCAATTCTGACTTCATACCTCGCAATTGTGACTATATCTCGCAATTCTGACTTTATTTCTCGCAATTGTGACTATATCACGCAATTCTGACTTCATACCTCGCAATTGTGACTATATCTCGCAATTCTGACTTTATTTCTCGCAATTGTGACTATATCTCGCAATTCTGACTTTATTTCTCGCAATTGTGACTATATCTCGCAATTCTGACTTTATTTCTCGCAATTGTGACTATATCTCGCAATTCTGACTTCATACCTCGCAATTGTGACTATATCTCGCAATTCTGACTTTATTTCTCGCAATTGTGACTATATCTCGCAATTCTGACTTTATTTCTCGCAATTGTGACTATATCTCGCAATTCTGACTTCATACCTCGCAATTGTGACTATATCTCGCAATTCTGACTTTATTTCTCGCAATTCTGACTATATCTCGCAATTCTGACTTTATTTCTCGCAATTGTGACTATATCTCGCAATTCTGACTTTATATCACGCAATTGTGACTTTATATCACGCAATTCTGACTTCGTATCTCGCAATTGTGACTATATCTCGCAATTCTGACTTTATTTCTCGCAATTGTGACTATATCTCGCAATTCTGACTTTATTTCTCGCAATTGTGACTATATCTCGCAATTCTGACTTTATTTCTCGCAATTGTGACTATATCTCGCAATTCTGACTTTATTTCTCGCAATTGTGACTATATCTCGCAATTCTGACTTCATATCTCGCAATTGTGACTTTATATCACGCAATTCTGACTTCGTATCTCGCAATTGTGACTTTATATCACGCAATTCTGACTTCATACCTCGCAATTGTGACTTTATATCACGCAATTCTGACTTCATATCTCGCAATTGTGACTATATCTCGCAATTCTGACTTTATATCACGCAATTCTGACTTCGTATCTCGCAATTGTGACTTTATATCACGCAATTCTGACTTCATACCTCGCAATTGTGACTTTATATCACGCAATTCTGACTTCATATCTCGCAATTGTGACTATATCTCGCAATTCTGACTTCATATCTCACAATTGTGAGATAAAAAGTCGCAATTATTTATCTATTTATTTTTTATTCAAGCTTTTTATAACAAGCTTTCATACTGAGCAAATTAGCATGAGAGCGCAAATCCAAAAATGCGCAGATGTGAGTGGAAAGTAATGACGACACAAATTAAAGATCTCATCCGGATCATTTCTATAATGACCAACTCAATATACCAAGAAAAGAGCAAATTAGCGACTGGCTTAGGACATGCTTTTTTGGGGCGATAAATAATGGCGCAAACACCAGTAAATTGACAAGCGCAAACCTTAGTAAATCACCTGATTCATTTAAATAACCCATAAATTTTGAGTCTTAAAGGGAAACTATACATTTCGTTTTTTAGTAAATCTTGGCCCGTAACACCTTATGTTATTGAGCTCCTCAAGTAAAACCATCTTGATTTAAGAAGGTTTAGATATTCGCACTGGATAAAATATGAAATATGAGTATGAAATTTTTGTTTTTGCGGTGTCGCACCAGCTACCATGCTCCAAAACATACACTGACCATGTCTTTAATCAACAATCTAAATGCAAATGTCATTTTTTAAGATCGCAGCATCGTAACCTTCCTTTCTATTTCTCCAATAGGACTTGACACCTAGACCCAAACCATCCTTCACCGACACATGATGGGCGTCACATACAGAAGAAAACCGAAGTAGAGCGCTGGCGATAGGCGATGGATATCAACTACGAAAAGAGATTTTAGGAATTTTTTTAACAAGCAAAACCAACACTAGAGGCTAGAGGCATGATTTCTTATAAAAATGAAACCAAACAATGAAAAAAAGCAAGCATTCGAGAAGTGCTTCCTGTAATCTCAATATCAGCATGTGAACGTGCTGTCGCATGGCCTGCCTTTACATACAGCACTGACTGCAAGCAATTATGAGGTGAGAAAATATGGTCATACCGCAAGGGCTGTAAATTGGTGGGGGGAAAGACTTTGGCCAACTGGAAGCGTACGCTTGAGATCGGGGTTTTTGGGGGCACGTGGGACACAAAAGCTAGTTTTAGTCCAATCCAGCAAGAGTTTCCTGAAATTTAGTCTTCCAGAACACACTACTACTGAGATGATTTCCCACCGGGAGGAGTCTGACCCTCTTGTACTGGTATTATATACATAATATGCACTCAAATGTGAATGTACTCTCTCTGTGTGCGTGTGTTCTTCTTCACAGCCAAAAAAAAAAAGTGAACAATCTATGCGATGATTATGCTGCTGTCTCAATACTTGCTCCTGAAGTCTTGTTCAGTCCAATAGTACGTGTCTTGTGTATTGTAAAGGTATAATTGTGTAGCAAATGAGCTGTGAACTCCTGAGGGGTGACAATATGTGCAGTTTCAGTGGGATACGGTACATTGGACATACTTTGCAATCACTGTGGGACTCTATATACGTGCACGTTTGCAGGTTATTTTGATGCATTCCTCTGTGTCATATGAACCCTGAGCTTCCTTTTAATAACTTGATATGCACAGAGGAGCATTATACACCATAAACATTTGCTTTATTTCAAATAATCACTAGTAAGATTTCCTTCTGTATCCTTGTGAGCAAACAAACAGCAATAAAATTATTTTTTCTTGTTTATTAGTTTAATCTGAATTGTTATAAGGTCTAACCTTTCAGTGAAGTCAAATTAAAAATGTTTGGTAACACTTTACAATTGGTTATCAATGAGAAAACTACTTCTAAAGCATTCATTGATGTTAATGTTCATTTCAACTATTACTAATACGTTATTATCATCAAAACTCAATATTATTTAATGGGTTGTGAGCTAACAATGAAAAGCTGTATTTTATTAACGGTAACGAATTAATTAACACTGTAAAAAAACAAACAAATAGGACCTTTTTGTAAAGATTGATGCCTTCTCACTATTAGAAAGACATGTCGAAAAATCTTAAGGAAGAACACTAGAACAGATTGAAACCATTTCAATATATTTAATAACTTTGGCGGCCCAAAAATATCTTCACCTAGACATGTCACAATTATTGGCATCCCTGCAACACAGTTCCTGTGTTTCCATTCAGTATTTCCTCAATACTTGCTAGACTCTTATAAAATATTTAATCCATGATATGCCATATCTATAACTTCATAAATAGTGTCATCAGCATAGTGCAGAATGTGTGTACACACACAGACAACTGAAGTACTGACACAACTAAAGTTTAGCTAATTATGCTAAATAAGGCTGTTTGGCTTATGTTGATGTGTACCAAAAAAAAAAAAAAAAAAACCATTCTTAGAATGTTTGATGAACATTTCCATTAAGTTATGAAAACGTTGCTTCTGAATTTTTTCAGAATGTTCATAACATCCATTTTTTTTAAAGGTTTTAAAGTTTTTTTCTTGGTTATGTGAACGTTAGAGAAAACATAAAGGGAATGTTTGGTTACACTTTAATTTAAGGTGACGTAGTTACACATTACTACATGTATGTATGGTAATAACTGCAAATTATGCATAATTACAAGTTACTAAGCCTAAACCAAACCCTAACCGTAGCTCTGTAAGTACATGTAGTTCATTATTATTATTCAGTACTTACTGGAGTAAAAGTAGTAACTACGTAACCTTAAAATAAAGTGTTTTAATGGGAACATTGAGTGTTCTCTGAACAATCTTAACATTCAGATAAAATGTTCCAGAAAAATATTCCATGAATGATATATATATATATATATATATATATACACACTATACTGCCAAAACTATTGGGACACCCCTCCAAATCATTGAATTCAGGCGTTCCAATCACTTCCATGGCCACAGTTGTATGAAATCAAGCACCTAGGCATGCAGACGCTTCTACAAACATCTGTGAAATAATGAACTCAAGCGTGAGACTGTGATAGCTTGCCACCTGTGCAAAAACTCCATTCATGAAGAGTCTGGGTTTGGCGGTTGCCAGGAGAACTGTACTTGCCTGACTGCATTGTGCCAAGTGTAAACTTTGGGGGAGGGGGAATCATGGTGCGGGGTCGATTGGTGGGGGGGGATCATGGTGCGGGGTTGTTTGGCGGAAGGGGGAATTATGGGGATCATGGTGCGGGGTTGTTTGATGGAGGGGGGATCATGGTGCGGGGTTGATTGGTGGAGGGGGGATCATGGTGCGGGGTTGATTGGTGGAGGGGGGATCATGGTGCGGGGTTGTTTGGTGGAGGGGGGATCATGGTGCGGGGTTGATTGGTGGAGGGGGGATCATGGTGCGGGGTTGTTTTGCGGAGGGAGGATTATGGTGCGGGGTTGTTTGGCGGAGGGGGGATCATGGTGCGGAGTTGGTTGCCAGAGGGGGGATCATGGTGCGGGGTTGTTTGGTGGAGGGGGGGATCATGGTGCGGGGTTGATTGCCGGAGGGGGGATTATGGGGATTATGGTGCGGGGTTGATTCGTGGAGGGGGATCATGGTGCGGGGTTGATTGATGGAGGGGGGATCATGGTGCGGGGTTGTTTGGTGGAGGGGGGATCATGGTGCGGGGTTGATTGGTGGAGGGGGGATCATGGTGCGGGGTTGTTTTGCGGAGGGAGGATTATGGTGCGGGGTTGTTTGGCGGAGGGGGGATCATGGTGCGGGGTTGTTTGGTGGAGGGGGGGATCATGGTGCGGGGTTGATTGCCGGAGGGGGGATTATGGGGATTATGGTGCGGGGTTGATTCGTGGAGGGGGATCATGGTGCGGGGTTGATTGGCGGAGGGGGGATCATGGTGCGGGGTTGATTGGCGGAGGGGGGATCATGGTGCGGGGTTGTTTGGTGGAGGGGGATCATGGTGCGGGGTTGTTTGGTGAAGGGGGGATCATGGTGCGGGGTTGATTGCCAGAGGGGGGATCATGGTGCGGGGTTGATTGCCAGAGGGGGGATCATGGTGCGGGGTTGATTGCCAGAGGGGGGATCATGGTGCGGGGTTGTTTGGTGGAGGGGGGATCATGGTGCGGGGTTGATTGCCAGAGGGGGGATCATGGTGCGGGGTTGTTTGGTGGAGGGGGGATCATGGTGCGGGGTTGATTGGCGGAGGGGGGATCATGGTGCGGGGTTGTTTGGTGGAGGGGAGATCATGGTGCGGGGTTGATTGGTGGAGGGGGGGATCATGGTCCAGGGTTGTTTGGTGGAGGGGGGATCATGGTGCGGGGTTGGTTGCCAGAGGGGGGATCATGGTGCTGGGTTGTTTGGTGGAGGGGGATCATGGTGCGGGGTTGTTTGGTGGAGGGGAGATCATGGTGCGGGGTTGATTGGTGGAGGGGGGGATCATGGTCCAGGGTTGTTTGGTGGAGGGGGATCATGGTGCGGGGTTGTTTGGTGGAGGGGGGATCATGGTGCGGGGTTGGTTGCCAGAGGGGGGATCATGGTGCGGGGTTGTTTGGTGGAGGGGGGGATCATGGTGCGGGGTTGATTGGCGGAGGGGGGATCATGGTCCAGGGTTGTTTGGTGGAGGGGGATCATGGTACGGGGTTGTTTGGTGGAGGGGGATCATGGTGCGGGGTTGTTTGGTGGAGGGGGGATCATGGTGCGGGGTTGATTGCCGGAGGGGGGATCATGGTGCGGAGTTAGTTGCCAGAGGGGGGATCATGGTGCGGGGTTGATTGGTGGAGGGGGGATTATGGGGATTATGGTGCGGGGTTGTTTGGTGGAGGGGGGATCATGGTGCGGGGTTGTTTGGTGGAGGGGGGATTATGGTGCGGAGTTCGTTGCCAGAGGGGGGATCATGGTGCGGGGTTGGTTGCCGGAGGGGGGATCATGGTGCGGAGTTGTTTTTCAGGGTTTGGGCTCGGCTCCTTAGTTCCAGTGAAAGGAACACTTAATGCTTCAGTATACCAAGACATTTTGGACAATTTCATGCTCCCAACTTTGTGGAAACAGTTTGAGGATGTTCCTGTTCCAGCATGACTGCGCACTAGTGCATAAAGCAAGGTCCTGCGCACCAGTGCATAAAGCAAGGCATAAAGCATAAAGACATGGATGAGTGAATTTGGTGTGGAGGACTTGACTGTCCTGCACAGAGTCCTGATAGAACAACTTTTGGGATGAGTTAGGGCGTAGACTGCGAGTCAGGGCAAATGCACTTCTAATAATACTAATAAACAGACTCCTAAACCTTGTGGAAAGCCTTCCCAGAAGAGTTGAAGCTGTTTTAGCTTGGGGTGGGCCAACTCCATATCAAACCCTACGGATTAAGACGGGATGTCATTAAAGTTTATGTGCATGTAAAGACAGACCTCCCAAAACCTTTGGCAAAATAGTGTGTGTGTGTATATATATATATATATATATATATAAATATATATATATATAATGAGGAAAAAGGTAATACAATAATATTGAGAAAAATATATATATATATATATATATATCGTTTTCCTCATTATTATTGCATTATATTTTTACCAAAACTCCCTTTGGTAAGAAAAGTATTTAATTTTTTATTTATTTTTTTATCGACGTGAAACTTAATGGCAATTAGATGGCGTTCACAAAATTCTTCTTTGGGTGCCAATTATTGGTAAAATATTCAAGAATAACAATATGCAATTTTTTTAAACAACTTCACTGAAAGGTTAGATTTTTCCTCATCTTTTTAGCAACATTATTTATTAGTATAGTTTTCATTGCCTTTTTGTTCACCGTTACAGGTGATGCCAATAATCATGGCGTGCACTATATATTGTTTTTAAGGAAAACCACAGTCTGTATTTTTTCACTAAGATTAGATGCCTAATAATTTTATAGGCACATGCAACTCTTAAGCTTGATGAAGACACGCAGCCACTGAACACTGTGATCAGACTGTCCTACAGCAGAACAGATCTGACTTCATACACTCACACACACACACACACTCTGAACTATAATGTGGATTATCTGGATTTGCACTTAAGTTATTCCTCTCCAGGCAGCGATTCAACCACTCGTCTCTTTCTTCAAGAGGTTTTTTGCAGTCCAGTTGTAGAGCTGTAGGATTGATGCACATCTCGTCACTATATCTTATTATGCAAACGTGGATTGGTTGCCCATCATCTCGACTGATGCCCTGATCATCAGATCCAACATCTGACAAATCAACTATAGTCCTAATATATGTTATTATTAATGCAACAAACCCCATCAAAGCTTTCATACTGACTTTATACTGAATTAGCAAAGACTTACAATTTTAACTCGTGACTGCATGGCCTCCATGCAAACTGTCTCATTTCATTTTATGTTACATCTGAGTACAGCATAAATACTTGATCCTGAAATCAAAAAACAACGGAAGCTAAATTTTAAAAATCGTCTCAGATGTCTGCAAGTAAAAACAAGATTCTGGTAATATCATAAAAGCACAATACCAAATACAGGCCATTTATTGTAGCATTGTGTGTAATGCCTTAGCATTGTAATCCCTTGTTAACACATTCAAGTCACAATTTTAGTTTAAAAGTGTCACTTTTACAGTCTTTAATCGTTTAATGTAAGGATGGACTGATAAAAGAAACTATAAATGCATGTCTTCCATCAAAAAAATTTTTTTTTTTAATTAATCCATTTTTTTTCATGTTGCTTGGACATAAAATTCACAATCTCGCTGCATAGTAAAATAACTTCTCAACCATGCAAACTGTAAAAAAAAAAAAAAAAAAAAAAATCCTGCAACCGTAACTAAACGGTGTGTTACTGTTTTTGTGTTAGAGCATTTTATACTGTAGCTGACAATACAGTATTTAGCTGTTAATTTCAAAAACAGTAACACACTGTATTTTTATGGTCTGATGCTGGCAACCACAGCTGCCAGTAGTTTACCGTTTTTTTACAGGATTATTTTTTACAACGATTATTTTATTTTTTTATGTGTTGTTAGATGTCAACGAGATCCTGCACATCTCTGCGGTTTATATGCTTTGGGGTTTTCAGCCAACTTGACTAGAATTTCTAGGTAATAAAACAAATCCAGTCAGTGTGCTGGCCTTTAATGGATCGTCCTCCCTCCCTCGAGTCCCTCATGAACAAACCCAAAGACGGGCCGGTCCGTTCCAGTATGGCAGCAAGGATCCGCCAGATTAGCAATGCAGTTGTTTGATGTCTACGCAACGGTTTAAAAAAAACCTCTGCTGCAAAACGAGAGAATATTTATACTCCTATTTACTACAGAATGATTTGAAATCAATATAAACGCAATAGTATATTACTTATGAAAGGAATGCAAAATGCACACTTGCACAGAAAAGATGTTTTTAATACATCTTTTAATATATATATATATAAGTATATTTAATTAGAATGCTTGCACTTGCAAATGGGAATTTATGACCTGCTATTTGGGAATACTTTAATGTCATGGATGTATAGCATCTTAGCAAACAAGACTTCAGGGGGTTGCCTGTGGGAATATAGAAGCATTGTGCTTCGTTCATTTTATTTATGTATTTATTTTTATTGCTACTATAGGTCTTTGAATCAGACAAGGTTTTAAATGTCTATATAAATATATAGAAATATTCAACCCTGTACACCAGCTGAAGATACATTTACAGAATTAATAAAGAAATAAAAACTGGCGTGTGATCATCTTTTTCGTATTAACCTTGGCTAAAAGCTTACTGAGATTTGCATAAGGTGAAACAACACTATAGCAAAATCTTGGCAAAATAATAAAATAATTTAAGAATTTTTTTTTTTTGAATTTTTTTATTTATTTAGATTTTTAGGGCTGTCAAACGATTTAATATCCAAAATAAAATTTTGTGTTTAATATGTTATATAAATAATATTTTTTCTTAAATACATGCATGTGTGTGTATTTATATATATATATATACAAAATAATTATACACAGTGCACCCACATATATTATGTAAACACAAACTTTTATTTTGGATGCGATTAATCGTTTGACAGCCCTAATTTTTAGAGGATGAAAAACATTGAAACCTCATAATGCATATTAAAACTGTGTGATTTTTACCCCCATCTAGTGGTGAAAAGGTATACGACCATCCAGTGAATATTAGTTTCTGTTCCTCTCAATTCCGATTTCGTTTTATCTCCTACGGTGGCCAACGTAGTCCAAGATTAACATGGCTTTCAGTTCGACCTCGTCCATGAGTGTTAACTCAAACGTTAACTTGAATTAAGGGTATGTCCCTCTTTGGCTAATGTACTTTCAAGATGGATGGGCAACATGACGACCGACATTAGAACCCCTTACCCGTATGTATTTTCAATGGCATATTATACACTCACGAGAATACTTTATTACTTGAACAAAGTAAATATACATTAATGACCACATATATTTTTGAAAGAACTAAGTGTTTTTAGCTAAGAACAAACTAAAAGAGTTACATAGTGTAGATAGTCTAATGTAACGCCAAATGTTTGGCTTCCCTTGGTTGTGATTAAATATGATCCTGTAGCCCTTTTAAGTGAAGCCATTTGACAGTCCACTCACGCCTAATGGCAGCTTTATTGTTCAGCAAGTTTTCAGACCACCCAACTCTCATGATGACATCTACACACACACTGTGGTGATCCAGACACCTCTACACACCACCCGTCCCTCAAATACTTTTCCTTCTCAACACCTTTTAGTGTGCTTATTCTCCCAGCCCCCGTCCCGCTAGATTTGGGGTGCTTCCATCAGACAACAGGACCCAGACTAACTAATTTAGCATCATTTAGTCTCACATAATCAACATTTGGCACAGAATTATTTGTTTTCAACAGGTGCTGCTTTCCTGCTTTATGGAAGCTTGTTTCCGCCATTGAATAAAAAATATAATAAAGAATTGTGACTTTTTATCTTACAATTCTGACTTTTTTTCTCACAATTCTGACTTTTTTTCTCACAATTGCGAGTTTATATCTCACAATTCTGACTTTATTTCTCAGAATTGCGTGATATAAAGTCGCAATTGCGAGTTATAAAGTCAGAATTGTGTGTTATAAAGTCAGAATTGCGAGATATAAAGTCAGAATTGCGTGATATAAAGTCAGAATTGTGAGATATAAAGTCGCAATTCTGAGAAAAAAAGACAGAAGTGTGACTTTTTTTCTCACAATTGCGAGTTTACATCTCGCAATTCTGACTTTATAACACATAATTGCGAGTTTATATGTCGAAATTCTGACATCTTTTCTCAGAATTGTGAGATATAAACTCGCAATTGCGACTTATTAGGCCAATTCTTTTTCCCCCATCAGAAGAGTTTAAATCTCACAATTCTGACTTTATATCATGCAATTCTGACTTTAAAACTCGCAATTGCGACTTTATATCACGCAATTCTGACTTTATAACTCGCAATTCTGACTTTATAACTCGCAATTGCGACTTCATATCACGCAATTCTGACTTTTTATCTCGCAATTGCGACTTTATATCACGCAATTCTGACTTTTTATCTCGCAATTCTGACTTTATAACTCGCAATTGCGACTTTATATCTCGCAATTCTGACTTTTTATCTCGCAATTGCGACTTTATATCACGCAATTCTGACTTTATATCTCGCAATTCTGACTTTATATCTCGCAATTCTGACTTTATATCTCGCAATTCTGACTTTATAACTCGCAATTGCGACTTTATATCACGCAATTCGGACTTTTTATCTCGCAATTGTGAGAAAAAAAGTCAGAATTGTGAGATAAAAAGTCGCAATTATTTATTTTATTTTTTTATTCAGTGGCGGAAACAAGCTTCCATACTTATGGAAGCTTGTTTCCGCCACTGAATAAAAAAATAAAATAAATAATTGCGACTTTTTATCTCACAATTCTGACTTTTTTTCTCACAATTGCGAGATAAAAAGTCCGAATTGCGTGATATAAAGTCGCAATTGCGAGTTATAAAGTCAGAATTGCGAGATATAAAGTCAGAATTGCGAGATATAAAGTCAGAATTGCGTGATATAAAGTCGCAATTGCGAGATAAAAAGTCAGAATTGCGAGATATAAAGTCGCAATTGCGAGTTATAAAGTCAGAATTGCGAGATAAAAAGTCAGAATTGCGTGATATAAAGTCGCAATTGCGAGATAAAAAGTCAGAATTGCGTGATATAAAGTCGCAATTGCGAGTTATAAAGTCAGAATTGCGAGACATAAAGTCAGAATTGCGTGATATAAAGTCGCAATGCGAGTTATAAAGTCAGAATTGCGTGATATAAAGTCGCAATTGCGAGTTTTAAAGTCAGAATTGCATGATATAAAGTCAGAATTGTGAGATTTAAACTCTTCTGATGGGGGAAAAAGAATTGGCCTAATAAGTCGCAATTGCGAGTTTATATCTCACAATTCTGAGAAAAGATGTCAGAATTTCGACATATAAACTCGCAATTATGTGTTATAAAGTCAGAATTGCGAGATGTAAACTCGCAATTGTGAGAAAAAAAGTCACACTTCTGTCTTTTTATCTCAGAATTGCGACTTTATATCTCACAATTCTGACTTTATATCACGCAATTCTGACTTTATATCTCGCAATTCTGACTTTATAACACACAATTCTGACTTTATAACTCGCAATTGCGACTTTATATCACGCAATTCTGAGAAATAAAGTCAGAATTGTGAGATATAAACTCGCAATTGTGAGAAAAAAAGTCAGAATTGTGAGAAAAAAAGTCAGAATTGTAAGATAAAAAGTCACAATTCTTTATTATATTTTTTATTCAATGGCGGAAACAAGCTTCCATACATACCTGCTTCTAATCAATGTCTGATTTATGTGTGAAATCTGATGCAGCACTATTATGCTGTTCTGTGATAAGAGTGGACTTTAAGAGGAATAAAATACACAGATAAAAAAAAAAAAAGACAACAGGACCCAGACAATATAATTTCTATAAAACTTTATCAAGCCTGCTGATAAGATGGTAAAAAAAAAACTTTTCACATCACATTTTACTTAAACGTAACAAAACCATATGTACATGAAGTAAAAAATATACACTCGTTTAAAAAATTCAAAATATTTACAAGTGTTTCTTTTAAATATTAAATATTTCTGTACTTTTGACAGCATTTCAGCGGTTTTCATTTGAAATGAAAAAAGAACAGAATTATGGAATGTTTTTGTTCACTCTTAGGAAAAGGGTTTCATTGGGGTTCTATATAGAACTCTAGGGTTCCGGACTCAAATCTGAAAGAACGCTTTCTCCAAAAATGTTCTATATAAGGAGAAATGTCGACCTTTTCCATACTTAACATGTTATTTACATTTTTGTAGTCATAAAGTATGTTTATGAGCTATTTACTTAATAAAAAATGTATTAAAACTTGAAAATGAATAAATTGAAAATAATTCCATGTAATGATCCGATGATGTGAACCCCTTTTAGGTGCTATAGAGCGTATATATAGTGAACATTTGACATGTTCAGTGTTCAGTGGCAGCCGCACTCCTCCACGATCATGTCCTCGTGATGCCGCATGACCACTCCGTCTCCTTCGTAGTACAGCATGGAGAGCGAGCTGAGGCGCGTGGGCACACAGGACGGGCAGCTCACACGCTCCGGGTGGAAAAGCTTCAACAAGCTCTGGAGAGAGAGAGAGAGAGAGAGAGAAAGCAGCATGTGAGTTATATAGTCCCAATTACTGTCCCTTATAACGCTTTTCCTTGTTGTTGTTGGGCCGTTCATATTTTACCCTACAAAAAATTCCATGTTATGTAATTCTGAGATGAAAGACATAACATAATGGAATTTTTTTGTGGGGTAAAATACTTTACTTGATATTTTACCATAGTACATAGTACAAAAAATCATCCTGTAAGCATGTTTTTATTCAAAATCAAATTACATAAAAATTACAGGCATTACAACAAATACTACTATGATGAATCAGTTAGTTACTTTACTATTTAGTCTATTTTTGTGCATTTCAGAAAACTTGAAGCCTACTTTTGCTACTATTTTTTTTCCTTGTTAACTAGCCTGGGTTTCTGATAGGCAGACCAAATTTTTCCTTAAGATAGGGAACCAATCACAGGACGGAAAGGGAACAGCAAGACGATGATGACGACGTATATGCGACACACCGAAGCAGTTTGTTAATTCGTACGAATTTTACGAGGTGGCTAATTCGTAACAATTCGTACGACCTCACTCGTACGAATTAGTACGAATTTGCTAAATCGTACATATTTTACGAATTAGCCAATTTGTATGAATTCGTACGAATGACCTACCCCTGACCCCGCCCCTAAACATAACCGTCACGTGGGTTTAGACAAATTGTACGAATTCGTACGAGTGAGGTCGTATGAATTAGTACGAATTAGCCACTTTTGAATCACTCGTACGAATTGGTCGTATGGACCCATGATCTTGGCAGCGGACGCGAAGTTACCTTTTGATACAGCCTAACGTTTGACATTAAACATATCGGCTCAACTGATTTGCAGAGGGGGGATTTAAAGCCGTTCCCTCTTACTGGTGATTCACTTTTTAAATTTTTACTTCATATAACGTTAGTCTTTTTTGATAAACATCTATTTTACCATTTCATGTGTTTTAACAGCGAGATCGTGTTGCTATGGACGCAGTTGTAATATAATCGTTTTAAAATTAATACACTCCTTTTTAAATCAATATTTTATTGATTTATTTGGTAGGTAGCCATATTATAAGTGGGAAAATGTATAGCGAGACGGTTGTTACAGCGAATACATCCGGGTTGTATTCGCTATAACAAGCGTCTCGCAATACATTATCCCTTACTTTCATTTATTTATTTCTAAGAGGGCTGACAAGACAAAATAAGGACTGTCGAGTGTGTTTAAACAGTGCGGTACAGCAACCAAACCAGTAGTACTACCACTTTTGCAGTGCCGAAAGCGGACCTGTCACTGATGTAATGACGAAATGACGTGCACTTGCTAGCCTGTTTCATTTACATGTTCTTCGAATGCTAAAGAGGAGCCTCGGCTAGCCTCTGAAGGAAATGACTTGGAAGGACCGCCCTGCTAAGGAAGTATCCTTGACGTTGAGAAACACGTTTTGTGTATACATAAATCTCCTAAATCTCTAACCCATCGTCTAATTTTCTGTCGCTATAGAGAGTCTAAGTCCCGCCCCTCCGCTTCCGGCTCATGGGACCTTATTTCAGAAAAAATATGAATGGTAGTCAATGGCGAGAGACAACTTATCTTTTTATTCCGTCTGAACTGTGCCCTCAATTACACATATGATGTTTGTCAATTTAAAAGATAATTCTGAAAGTCAAAAAACGTTGCAGTTTGTCCTAAAACCGAAGAGTAACATTTAGTTTTATGTGGAAATCGCTCTATGAACTACATCTCCCGGGAAGCAAAACGAGATCCGCTGCTCGTGTGTGTGCAGTCTGGTACAAAACACTCAGGCATGACGGCGTAACGTTACGATTATAACGTAAGACTTTAGAAACAATGACAGACAATAGCCTCAGTAAAGTTAGCTTCATTCATTGAGAGAAAATGTGCGCCTTTGGGGTTTGTAGTCTTTATAATTACGTATTTTCACAGTCTTATAGCTCAATGGTTTTACATCAAACTGCGACTTTCTTTACTTTTTGTAAATCTTTTAAATTGACAAACATCATATTTGCAATTCAGGGCACAATTCAAACGAGATCAAAATATTTGTTGTCTCTCGCCATTGACTACCATTCAATAATTTTCCAAAATAAGGTCCCATGGTTGTCGACCGGAAGGGGAGGGACTTGGGCTCTCTATACATACGTGATCTGGTATCATTGAATTGGCTATGAGCTACGTACAGGCGCATTTGATAGACATTCGTAGCACCCAATAATACGGCTCTGGGCATTTGTAAACCACGCCTCAAATACGCGAAAATGAACATGTGGTTTCCAGACCACGTCTCATTCTCAATGATAGCCAGGCTACTTCTGAACATGATTTTGTGTTTAAATGACACTGCCATTGACCTGACCACTGTTCAGTCTCTCACCTGCATATATGCGTGGTTTGTTGGGTTGTACGACTCATCCAGTGGACTTGGACATTGGCCTTCGCACCGGTAAGCGTTGTAACGCTTCGGGTGCACGATCCACTCATCCCATCCAATTTGATCAAAATCCACCCACATATCAACTCGCCGGCAAAGTTCTCCTTGATGCTGCTCGACTCCCGTCGCGTTTCTCTCGTCCGTCTGAATGCGCATCCTCTCGACCCGGTTCCTCTTGTGTCGACGACCTTGAGCTCGGCTCAGGAGGACATGTTTGGAGTGAGCAACTGTATTCATCAAGCTGGAGGCCCGTTGGCCACTGTGGGAAAACTTGTTTTTGTAGAAGACTACAATCATAACTCGTTCTGCTGTGGGATGCTGAATTTTTCGTCGCCAACTCTTTGTAACCGGTTCAATTAAGCCTTCCCCGCTTCCAGTGTCCTCACTCTTTGTAACCGGCTCTGTTAAGTCTTCGCCGCTTCCATCCTCTGGTGTTGGGATGTTCTCGGGAGTCTCCGTTCCCTGACTCAACCAGTGTTGGAGCAGCTCTGTGACGTTGAAAACCCTCCAGGTTGATGCTGGAGTGCCGGGCACCGACTTGATGCTTCCCAGAAAAAGTCTCTTAAGGCGACAAAACACTGAGTCTGACTCACAATCCCGTTTACGCAAGTGGAAGATGTCCACCATGACGCGTCTGGATGCAGAAAACGCTGGGAGATGGATGCGGAGCTCTGAAAGATGAATGTTGTCACTCACTGAGAGGGAAGACATGTCAAAAGTGACGCTCCATCGCTCGCCAGTTTGATGACAGTCTGAAAAATAAAGAAAATGTTCGGTGTCACCTCTTGCAAAGCTAATAGTGAATAAATAGAAAAGAAAACAATGCAGACATGATTATCAACACACTATTAATTAGCTATAGTAAGTAAAAAATAGAATATTAACATCTGTTACACTTTATTTCGATGGTCCACTTTAGAAATAACTGCTACCTTTGAAACTACATGTCAACTAGGCCTCTTGTACTGTACTAGACTGTTAGCTAACAAAGCTAACAACTAGCAAAGTTAGCTACGTCAGTGTTGTGGAGCATCGCAATAAAGAGTGATCAGATAATAAGCAGACAGTCTAGTAATACTCTAATGAGGGCTGACATGTAGTTGCAAAGTTAGGCTACTTTCTGGACCATCGAAATAAAGTGTTATTATCTTCCCTTTTCCCAATAACAAATTGAAAATCAGGTTGTGTTCGTTGTCCATTATATTGTTAAGAGTTTCTCCTTAAAATGTAATAGGGTTTTATTTTGGTGTTCATAACAAGCATTTTAAGGATTCTTGCAGCAACTCAGTTTCTAATAGTTGTTGTAAAACTGAAATATATCGGAACGCGACGCAACCACGAGAACGCGTCATGCGTGAACGCGCCCTAATGTCAAGGTGAAGTGAAAAATATAGTATATTTGTATAAATTATAAACAAACGAAGACTAAATGTAGAATATCTATTAACCACCACGCACATATTAGCAATTTCTCGTCAGCGTAATTTTTTAATTCTTACTTTTACACTTCAGATTATTTTCGATGATTATTTAAATAAAAAGTTTAAATGCGGTATAATGAAGTGGGTGTATTGTTTTCAACAGGTTTCGTGAGATTCCCTCAGGTTCTGTCAGAGCCAAATGTCAGCGCTGTCAGGATGAAGGAGCTGCTTGACAGGAGATGTGTATTGAACCTCGCGCTAACAGACGTCTGAAGAGCTAATACACACACCCGTGTACATAAAACAGCCAGCTCTTTAAAGTCGAATAAGCATTGTGACACTACTGAGTTGTAAAATCTGAGGGTCAGATAGCAGATAATGAGCCCACAAGTTCGCCAGATGCGTGACTTCTTTAAAACACACTGAATATACATCCGAGACTTGTTAACACGAAAAATATGTCTTAAGTAGTCAAATTGTTGCCAAATTGCAACAAAAAAAGCATTTGCTAAAAAAAAAAACAGTTCTGTGCTGCATCTGTAGCTTATACTTTATAGTTAATACAATAACTGACTATTTAACTTTTTGTTATACAAACTTTCTCAGTTAAGACAGGCTACATTTACAAATGCACATACTATATTTGATATAAACTATGGTCCTGATGGTGAATGATTAGTCATTTAATGTACATTTGCACTGCACTTTAAGGTTTAGCCACATGCCACATGGATTGTGGTACCGTTTTGTTAAGGTGGTAACACTTTATTTTACAGTGTCCTTGTTAAACATTTAACATGTGTTACTGTAGTAGCTAATAACAATGCATAAGTACATGCAACTAACCTTTAACCAAACCCCAATCTTCATTTTAAAAGTGTCATTTGCTTTGGACACAGTTAAATAAAGCGTTCCCATGCAATTTATAGTCCTGTTTGTTATTATAGCAGGCTAATTAAAATAAATGGGTAATAACCCTGAACTTAACCTTAACCAGTCTACCTTATAGGCCTATACAGTACTTAAGTGCGTACTGTAAAAAATAAATTAAAATTAAAATTAAAAAAGAGAGAAAAAGAACTGACTTGATTTAATTTTGCATACAAAAATAAGTAAAGAAGGTTAAAGCAAGTGCATGTTTTACCTTGAGCAATCAGGCTGAGGACGAAGTCCGCCTGCTGGACAGTGCTGTTGTGGACACTGGCTGGAGAAGTGTGTGTGTTCCCGCTGAAGTCTCTGTATAACTGCATCATGTACAGCGGGTACCTCGGATGCATCTGGAGACTGTAGTCAGAGTATGAACCTGCGAAAGCCTTGTGATGTCCTCTCACGAGCGCGCCTTGACTATCGATCTGAACGCAGTCAACATGTATCAGAGAAACCACCAAAGTGGCGAACAGTAAGAGTGGCATTGCGAATCAATGAGGTTTTCAGCTGCGACTCTTTCTCTGCGCGCCTGTGGTCCGAGTGCTCGGGGTGTCCAGGCTTCGGACAGCGCTTTTAAAGCGCACAGCTGGCCCCTGATGACCCCTGTCATCCTGTAGTGTCCAGGAATCCCTGTGATCCATGAGGCACATCAGAGGAGAGCAGAGCTGTCAAGTTCACTGCTTCTGGAAACTGTGCAGGCTTTAAATGCGCGAGGCGTGAGAGTCGCGCGCTCGAATGTGCACGCGACATCCTTTGATTCTGGCCCACCCAAAGGTAAAGCACCTTGTTTATGCAGCATTTGTTTTAATATGAATGCAGGCAACAGTAAATTACGAATGCTAATTTTAAGGAGTTTGCAATATGATTTTACAGTAAATTTGGTTTTTATTTATATACCCGGATACACAAACGATGATTAGTCATGGGACCCAGATACGTTTGTCCTCTGAAGTGAACATTATATTTTGGTGAGTTTCTCTGACATCACACACACGTCACGTCATTTCAGGGGTATCACATATTTAAAGGTTTTACCACAACTTCTGACATTAATTTGGTGCAGATTTCTTGTGGAAATATATTTTGTAGTTATAATTTAAATCTGACTAATTTTAAAATTGTTTGTCATAAATCAACATTTCTTTTGTCAAATCAACTTAAATAATTTATGTGGTTCAGATAACATAATATTTTAAGTTTCTGATGATTAAATCAATCTCCTTCATTGTATTAACTCAATTTTTCCATTTCAATGAACTTACAATTTTAAGGCCCGTTACTTCATTTTTAAGTTAAACCAACAATATTATTATTATTATTATTATTATTTTGCAGTGAGGCCATGCATTTGAGAATCAGGACTTCAATCATGTTTATCAGGCATTATGAATAGGGAAAGAAATTAAATATCAATATTCCTATGAAATATTAAATAATATTATGAAAATGTTGCCAATCATTTCACACATTACAAATTGCCCCTGTAAAAGAATAATGTAATGACATGGAAAAATACAACAACAACAAAAATGATTCAGTGTCTCAGGAGGATATAAAAATAATAGAGTGTTTTAGATTTTATTTATCCATCCGCTCATTTGTGTATAAGTGTTTGAAAGGATATGGCTTATAAATATGATGTAAATCATTTTTTTTTTTTTTTTTTTTTTAACAACATATAGCCTAAAACATTCACACAAAATGTAACCAGGGTCGTTTGAAGCTTTGGAAAAATGTCTTTAAATGGCTTTAAATTCCATTTAATTTAATGACACAAATTAATGCAAGTTAAAAGCCTCTCACAGTCAGTCAGACTGTCACGATCTGGTGGTTAAACTACTTCCTCATCAAAACACAATAAAGCGTTCGGGTTGAGCATTTGAACATAGACAGCATCAGCTTTATGAAACAGCACTCCTCAATCCTAAAACATCATGCAGTTTGCCTTCGTCGCTTTCTTTCTCTTCACTTCTATCCTGTCTTTAGGTAAGAGAGTTTAAATATTAGCTAAAGATTGCTATGATATATTTTTCTTGAAAATAACCATTAGATTTAATAATTAAAATGGTTCATTTTATTATGTTAAAAGTTAAATCAAGAGACTGATGAATTTAAAATGAGCTTGCAGTTGATTTCCTGGTAGCCTATTTCCATATCAGAGATATTTGACATGCTCTGGTTTCTCTATAGGACGGGCAAGAAATGTAGACCTTCGGCTCACAGAACCACGAACATCCAGCCTTTCCACGGTGAGTCGTGAGTGACCAGTGCTTGAACATGAGCTGCATTTAAATTAGCAGCAATGCAGATGAAAAACAAATGTTCTATGTGGATCAATTTTACACTGTTCATACACTGAGTATGCTATAGCCCAGTACATAACCCACATTTTCATTTATTTCATAAAGAACTTGACACCTTGTCTAAATCGGTTATATATATATATATATATTAAAACACAGATGCCTTTAAAGGGATAGTTCACCCAAAAGTGAAAATTCTGACATCATTTGCTCACCCACAATTTGTTCCAAACCTGTATGAACACAAAAGAAGATGTTTTGAAGAATAACGGGTAACCCAGCAGTTAATGGGCACGACTGACTGAAGTTGGTTACTCGTTTTACTATTTCTTTCATTTGGCTGGAAATGAAACTTTTGGACAGGAACTAGATTAGGGCGTATCCTTAATCAACTGAATTGACATACTATAGTTTTCTAGATTTATCAAAGGTCTAATTTAATCCTCCAATTTAACTACTGTATACATGTGTAAATATGTTTGGGTTTTGTCCATATATCACCTACATGTTGCTTTTCTTTTTGCTATTGCTATATCAAGCTGTATTGGGGAAAGTTACTTTTAAAAGTAATGTGTTACAATATTGTTACTTAGTTACTTTTTATTGAAAGTAATGTGTTACAATTTTGCATTGCTTAGTTACTTTTTATTGGAAGTAATGTGTTACAATATTGCGTTACTTAGTTACTTTTTATTGAAAGTAATGTGTTACAATATTGTGTTACTTAGTTACTTTTTATTGAAAGTAATGTGTTACAATTTTGCATTACTTCGATACTTTTTCTTGAAAGTAAAGTTACAATATTGTGTTACTTAGTTACGTTTTATTGAAAATAATGTTATAATTTTGCATTACTTAGTTACTTTTTATTGAAAGTAGTGTTACAGTATTGCATTAGTTACTTTTTATTGAAAGTAATGTGTTACAATTTTGCATTACTTACTTTTTATTGAAAGTAATGTGTTACAATATTGCGTTACTTAGTTACTTTTTATTGAAAGTAATGTGTTACAATATTGTGTTACTTAGTTACTTTTTATTGAAAGTAATGTGTTACAATTTTGCATTACTTCGATACTTTTTCTTGAAAGTAAAGTTACAATATTGTGTTACTTAGTTACGTTTTATTGAAAATAATGTTATAATTTTGCATTACTTAGTTACTTTTTATTGAAAGTAAAGTGTTACAATATTGCGTTGCTTTGTTACTTTTTATTGAAAGTAATGTTACAATATTGTGTTACTTAGTTACTTTTTATTGAAAGTAAAGTTACAATACTGCATTACTTAGTTACTTTTTATTGAAAGTAATGTGTTACAATATTGTGTTACTTAGTTACTTTTTATTGAAAGTAATGTGTTACAATTTTGCGTTACTTCGTTACTTTTTATTGAAAGTAAAGTTACAATATTGTGTTACTTAGTTACGTTTTATTGAAAATAATGTTATAATTTTGCATTACTTAGTTACTTTTTATTGAAAGTAAAGTTACAATACTGCATTACTTAGTTACTTTCTTATTGAAAGTAATGTGTTACAATATTGCGTTGCTTTGTTACTTTTTATTGAAAATAATGTTACAATATTGTGTTACTAGTTACTTTTTATTGAAAGTAAAGTTACAATACTGCATTACTTAGTTACTTTCTTATTGAAAGTAATGTGATACAATATTGCGTTGCTTTGTTACTTTTTATTGAAAGTAATGTGTTACAATACTGTGTTACTTTTTTCTCTTGTTTTAATAAAGGTTTTATTTTTGCAAAGTCTAATACTAATCTGTATAAGGTTACAGGAAATTTCTACCCTTCAAATAATAAAAGATCATATCAAAATATAAAAATCTGACCGTGATCCTTAAAACAGGATCTGAGAATATGGTAATTTTTACACTTCCCTGTTTCCATTAAAGATAGTTTCTCTTTTAGACCCGTACAACACTAGAAAAGAGGTTGTGAGAGTTTGTGGTTTTGTGTTAGAAACTGCAACACATGGTATGCACTATTCTGTCTAGTATTTTACCATGCAGACTAATAAACAAAGCACTGAAATGCACCAAATTGAAATGTGTTTAAAGGTTTTATGCATATATTACATAAAGTCAGTTCACAGAATAAAATCTTAAAGACTGTCCACACTGTCATCCTCCTTTAGATGAAGAGCATGTGCAGCGACTGCAACAAGATCGTACAGTTGTTGACGGATATGCTCTCCAATCCAGACACTCAGGTGACATTGTGAACTTTAAAACTTCAAACATTGTTTGCATGCATATTTTCTTTACGCCAGACCCAATTGCCTTCTGTTCAAAACAATCTCATGGCAATAATTCACACCAATATATATGATCTCCTTCATGTTTTAATACGATCTGCATGCAGTGGTCATACTTATATAGAAGTGAGATCTCCAGCTGCATTATTTCCAGTCTTTCTTAAGCCAGCTGAGTTATGTAGTTTCTATTTGTGTAATAAGTTGTTTATTATAACTAAATGAAACTTTTTTTTTAAACTCATTGTTATGAATGGTTTGAGTTGTTTATATATTGATCTTCAACTGTTCCGTCTTCACAGCATCATATTGAAAATGTTTTGGACAAGTTTTGTTCTGAACACCCCGTCATCCCGTTGTGTATGGATGGAGCAAGGACATATGTGCATTTGGTCATCAAATATTTCAGTGCATACGCAGTGAGTCATCCCAAATTTGACTTAATTCTTTCTTAAATCTGAATATTTAAAATATATAGACTTTATGTAGCCCCGCCCCTTTTCAGTGCTGGGCTCGTTGTCTTTTGACTTCCGGTCTGAATTTGACAGCGATCTTGCATAGGTATGAATGAACTGCTTGTAAAAAAATTCCTGGTCGACATTTGTTAAGACATCTGCTTTATAATGCTCATGATAACTTTTGTTAACTCTACAATAAGTAAATCCACTTCATCAGCTAATTACTCCTCGACCGCGAAACCGGAAGTTCAAAGACAATATTCTAAAGATGACGGCGCCCACGTTTCTCTGGTGCATAAGGTCTATAAACATGAGCAATATCTTCTTTATATTAATAATTTAGCTCTGAAAGCCAGATGTTTTTAACCCTTGTCTCGCAGAAGCAAAATGGCGACATATGCTCAATGTTGGGACTGTGTGCCGTCCAGTCCGAGAGAGAAGCGCCTGCAGAGCTCATGGTTGGCCTGGATGAACGTGGGGTACTCTATGCAAAACCCTCAAGAGGAACTAGTCAAGAGGTACGTGTTAGACAGGTCAAAGTTTACACAGTTTTACACTTGAAATACTGAATAATGAATCATTGCTTTCCATTGAAGACTGTAAAAAATAACGCTAATGGCTTTAGTCTAGATTGATTTAAACTGGGAAAACAATATCTATAAAAGAGTTACGGAGGAGTATTGCATTCACTTGAAGAAAAAAAATGGACTCTGTTTTTCTGAATTAACAAGTTAGCCTAATTATCTCAGAATTACGAGATAATTTTAATGGGAAAGGGTTTTTGCTCTGTTTTTCTGTTAATTTTTCATGAGAAATTTTTTTTGCTCTGTTTTTTGATTTAACGAGTTAATTTTTCATGAGAAAAAAAAGTTTTGCTCTATTTTTCTGAATTGACGAGTTAATTTTTCATGACAAAAAAAGTTTTCGCTCTGTTTTTCTGAATTAACAAGTTAATTTTTCATGGAATTTTTTTTTGCTCTGTTTTTCTGAATTAACGAGTTAATTTTTCATGGAATTTTTTTTTTGCTCTGTTTTTCTGAATTAACTCGTTAATTCAGAAAAACAGAGCAAAACTTTTTTTCTCATGAAAAATTAACTCGTTAATTCAGAAAAACAGAGCAAACATTTTTTTGTCATGAAAAATTAACTCGTTAATTCAGAAAAACAGAGCAAAACTTTTTTTCTCATGAAAAATTTACTCGTTAATTCAGAAAAACAGAGCAAAACTTTTTTTCTCATAAAAAAATAACTCGTTAATTCAGAAAAACAGAGCAAACATTTTTTTTCTCATAAAAATTAACTCGTTAATTCAGAAAAACAAAGCAAAAACTTTTTTCTCATGAAAAATTAACTCGTTACTTCAGGAAAAACAGAGCAAAAACTTTTTTCCATGAAAAATTATCTCGTAATTCTGAGATAATTAACTGGTTAATTAAGAAAAACATGCAATACGCCTCGATAAAGAGTCTAACCCTCATCAAATGGGAGTTTTTAATCCTTGCACACTTGGGGACTAAAGAGAAAAGTATTATGGCATGACTTTCAATTAACTGATCAAACTGCTGAAGAGTGGACGAGATCGAGGTATATTTGAAATATAGCAGTGAACATCATCTTATCATAATTTTAGCTGAAATTTGTCACTGCAGCAAAATGTTATAAATTGAAACCAACACAGATTTTACAATCCTCGGTATCAGCACAAAACAAACAACCCACATATATTTAGTACACCCACATAAAGGAATATTTACCAGTGTTGGGAGTAAACATGCATTACATATTCAAATGCTGCCTATCTTTTTTGATGTAACGAGTAAAGTTGGTAATAATGAGTAAAAAACGCATTACTTTAGAAATGTACGCATTAATATTTGAAAGTAATGCACATTACTTTTAAGTTTAATTCATTTTTTCCTGCACGAAATGTTTTTCAGTGTTTTATGGTAGAGGGCGCTATTACACATCTTCTGAAAGAGTAATGAATCTCAGGATCAAAACACAGGCGGAAAAAGCAAAAACAAGCAATAAACGTAGTCTAAAACTGATTTTCTCAGGCTTTTGTTCAAAATGTTGCTTTTTTATTAAACTTACCCACGTTTAAGTGTTAAAAAATAAACAAATGCATGAATCTAGATTAGAAGAAGGAAAAAATAATAATTTTTTAAGCAGAGGCTCTGTTGTTCTTTCATATATACTTACACATTACTTTTAAAAGTAAGTTTCCCAACACTGATATTTACTGTATATAGCAAATATTATCTGGTTAATCATTTATGTCATCACAAACCGTCAAGCTCGAATCATTAAGGCATTATAAACTTTAACATTATGAATTTCTGCAAAGCGCCTGTTGTGAAAAGTGCTATGCACTATTTTGGTTTTATTGGGAAACAAAATTTGTCGTACATTCAAGTCTCTTTAAATTTGCTACTAGTTTAAGTAGTTAAAACCATTAAATCAAGCTCACATGTTCTCCTTTGTTTCTTAGGTTCATAACAATCCCATCTGTACCTTCTGTCTGTTCTTCATAAAGACACTTGAGGGCATGTTACCAAAAGAGAGAACTGCAGTAAGAATTTTTGTTTACTAGTCAATGTGTTCATATATTTCAATTAGCACCTGAATATTAAACACTCCCGGGTTATTTTCCGTTTGTTCTGTCTTGTTTTAGGAGATCATAGAGAACCTTCTGGAGAAAATCTGCGATCATTTGCCTGAGCAATATAAGGACATGTGTGACACCTTCGTAGAAACGTATGGAAAGAAGCTGATTGATCTCCTGTTGTCCTCTCTCCCTCCACACGCCATCTGTACGGCACTGGGTCTGTGTCTCTTCCCAGAGACACCACTGACTCGTGAGTAGTGTGAACGCCACCGGGAATGTGGAAGTGTTTTACGCTTTGGAGAATTGGTGAATTAGTGACCACAGTCTTTTCACATACAATAGTTTCTGTGGAAATCAGTAAGAAACTGAAAGTTTAAAAAATAGAACCTAATCTTAATTTTATTCCCTTTTTTAAAATTGTGTCCACTACCTAGTCAAGTGCGCTCTTGTGGTGACAATTTCGCATGAATTTCTGTTTCCATTCCTTTCGCTTTCGTACCAATCTGCCTATGAACCAAATACAAATCACATTGTACAAATTAATAGGAATCGCCATTTCGTAAAAAAATAATCTCATGAGATCGGGTTCATCGGTCTTATCACATAGAATAGTAGCTTTCTATATTTGTGGCAATGTGTTGACAAATATTTTAGGACTGTCAAAAATTTGTTTAAAACTAAACATTTGATTGTCTTTTATTAGGCTTATCACAAACTGAAACAACTCAATAGTCTTTAATGACATATAATAACTGAATATTTTGATTGATAACAATAACTTTGTAATTATGTACTGTATTTTTCCACAGTCTATGTTGTTATTGACTTCCAAATAGTTTCTTGTTGTTCCCAAATATGTTTTAAAGGGATAGTTCACTTTGAAATTAATTTTTGATATGTTTTATCTTACCTCAAGGGCATCCAAGATGTAGGTGTCTCTGTTTCCACAGTATTTTCAATTTTGATATTTTTAAGTCAAACCGTTCTTGTCTGTCTGATATATATTTTTTTACCTATTATGTTTTTGTCTGTACACCGTGGGATAGAGGGAAACGTAATTTTAATCTCTTGTATGTCTTGACATGTAAAGAAATTGACAATAAAGCTGACTTTGACTTTGACTATGGTCACCACCTCAAAGAGCATGCACAGAGAAGTCCAAATTAAACATGATTTTATGACTCGTAAACAGTGGTGGAATGTAACGTAGTACAAATACTTTATTACTTTACTTAAGTAAAGTAAAGATGCGTAAAAAATGTACTTAAGTAGAATAAATAGCGCATACTTTTTACTTTTACTTTATTATTATACTTTCTACTCCACTACGTTTCTACAACTTCTGTTACATTTTCATTACATTTTCTGATCAGTTTTTCCCTTGCCAAAACGTAATCTGACCGTCCGTCCGTTGCACGTTTGTCTAACCAGTGACGTTTGGTTGCCATAGAGCCTCCATTTTTACACTGTAATTTTCGAAATTTTGAGTTTCTCTGATCTTCTTTCTTGAAACTCTGGATTCTGGTTGAGGGCCATGAAACTTAGACCTGAGTGCAAAAATGGAGGCTCTAGACCCTTCCAGAGCTGAGATATTGAGGTACCACATAGCATTTATGCCATTATAAATATTTCAATATCTCAGCTCTGGAAGGGTCTAGAGCCTCCATTTTTGCACTCAGGTCTAAGTCTCGTGGCCCTCTATCAGAATCCAGAGTTTCGGGAAGATTGGAGAAACTTAATTTTTCGCCCGAAAAAAAAAACGTAAGGGGTACCACTGTCGTTTTTTTTTTTGGGCCGAATTTTTGAGTTTCGATATCTCAGCTCTGGAAGGGGCTAGAGCCTCCATTTTTGCACTCAGGTCTAAGTCTCGTGGCCCTCTATCAGAATCCAGAGTTTCGGGAAGATTGGAGAAACTTAATTTTTCGCCCGAAAAAAAAAACGTAAGGGGTACCACTGTCGTTTTTTTTTTCGGGCCGAATTTTTGAGTTTCGATATCTCAGCTCTGGAAGGGGCTAGAGCCTCCATTTTTGCACTCAGGTCTAAGTCTCAGTGCCCTCTATCAGAATCCAGAGTTTCGGGAAGATTGGAGAAACTTAATTTTTCGCCCGAAAAAAAAAAAACGTAAGGGGTACCACTGTCGTTTTTTTTTTTCGGGCCGAATTTTTGAGTTTCGATATCTTAGCTCTGGAAGGGGCTAGAGCCTCCATTTTTGCACTCAGGTCTAAGTCTCCTGTCCCTCTATCAGAATCCAGAGTTTCAAGAAGATTGGAGAAACGTAATTTTTCGCTCGAAAAAAAAAAACGTAAGGGGTACCACTGTCGTTTTTTTTTTTCGGGCCGAATTTTTGAGTTTCGATATCTCAGCTCTGGAAGGGGCTAGAGCCTCCATTTTTGCACTCAGGTCTAAGTCTCGTGGCCCTCTATCAGAATCCAGAGTTTTGGGAAGATTGGAGAAACTTAATTTTTCGCCCGAAAAAAAAAACGTAAGGGGTACCACTGTCGTTTTTTTTTTCGGGCCGAATTTTTGAGTTTCGATATCTCAGCTCTGGAAGGGGCTAGAGCCTCCATTTTTGCACTCAGGTCTAAGTCTCGTGGCCCTCTATCAGAATCCAGAGTTTTGGGAAGATTGGAGAAACTTAATTTTTCACCCGAAAAAAAACAACGTAAGGGGTACCACTGTCGTTTTTTTTCGGGCCGAATTTTTGAGTTTCGATATCTCAGCTCTGGAAGGGGCTAGAGCCTCCATTTTTGCACTCAGGTCTAAGTCTCGTGGCCCTCTATCAGAATCCAGAGTTTTGGGAAGATTGGAGAAACTTAATTTTTCGCCCGAAAAAAAAAAACGTAAGGGGTACCACTGTCGTTTTTTTTTTTCGGGCCGAATTTTTGAGTTTCGATATCTCAGCTCTGGAAGGGGCTAGAGCCTCCATTTTTGCACTCACGTCTAAGTCTCGTGGCCCTCTATCAGAATCCAGAGTTTTGGGAAGATTGGAGAAACTTAATTTTTCACCCGAAAAAAAAAAACGTAAGGGGTACCACTGTCGTTTTTTTTTCGGGCCGAATTTTTGAGTTTCGATATCTCAGCTCTGGAAGGGGCTATAGCCTCAATTTTTGCACTCAGGTCTAAGTCTCGTGGCCCTCTATCAGAATCCAGAGTTTTGGGAAGATTGGAGAAACTTAATTTTTCGCCCGAAAAAAAAAAAACGTAAGGGGTACCACTGTCGTTTTTTTTTCGGGCCGAATTTTTGAGTTTCGATATCTCAGCTCTGGAAGGGGCTAGAGCCTCCATTTTTGCACTCAGGTCTGAGTCTCGTGGCCCTCTATCAGAATCCAGAGTTTTGGGAAGATTGGAGAAACTTAATTTTTCACCCGAAAAAAAAAACGTAAGGGGTACCACTGTCGTTTTTTTTTCGGGCCGAATTTTTGAGTTTCGATATCTCAGCTCTGGAAGGGGCTAGAGCAGTGTTTCCCAACCTTGTTCCTGGCGGCACACCAACACTGCGTGTTTTCTTTGTCTCTCTAATCAAACACACCCGATTCAACCCATCAGCTCATTAACCCACCTGATTATGAGCTGATGGGTTGAATCAGGTGTGTTTGATAAGGGAGACAAAGAATACACGCAGTGTTGGTGTGCCGCCAGGAACAGGGTTGGGAAACACTGGGCTAGAGCCTCCATTTTTGCACTCAGGTCTAAGTCTCGTGGCCCTCTATCAAAATCCAGAGTTTTGGGAAGATTGGAGAAACTTAATTTTTCGCCCGAAAAAAAAAAACGTAAGGGGTACCACTGTCGTTTTTTTTTCGGGCCGAATTTTTGAGTTTCGATATCTCAGCTCTGGAAGGGGCTATAGCCTCCATTTTTGCACTCAGGTCTAAGTCTCGTGGCCCTCTATCAGAATCCAGAGTTTTGGGAAGATTGGAGAAACTTAATTTTTCGCCCGAAAAAAAAAAAACGTAAGGGGTACCACTGTCGTTTTTTTTTTTCGGGCCGAATTTTTGAGTTTCGATATCTCAGCTCTGGAAGGGGCTAGAGCCTCCATTTTTGCACTCAGGTCTAAGTCTCGTGGCCCTCTATCAGAATCCAGAGTTTTGGGAAGATTGGAGAAACTTTATTTTTCGCCCGAAAAAAAACAACGTAAGGGGTACCACTGTCGTTTTTTTTTTCGGGCCGAATTTTTGAGTTTCGATATCTCAGCTCTGGAAGGGGCTAGAGCCTCCATTTTTGCACTAAGGTCTAAGTCTCGTGGCCCTCTATCAGAATCCAGAGTTTCGGAAAGATTGGAGAAACTTAATTTTTCGCCCGAAAAAAAAAACGTAAGGGGTACCACTGTCGTTTTTTTTTTCGGGCCGAATTTTTGAGTTTCGATATCTCAGCTCTGGAAGGGGCTAGAGCCTCCATTTTTGCACTCAGGTCTAAGTCTCGTGGCCCTCTATCAGAATCCAGAGTTTTGGGAAGATTGGAGAAACTTAATTTTTCGCCCGAAAAAAAAAAAACGTAAGTGGTGCCACTGTCGTTTTTTTTTTTCGGGCCGAATTTTTGAGTTTCGATATCTCAGCTCTGGAAGGGGCTAGAGCCTCCATTTTTGCACTAAGGTCTAAGTCTCGTGGCCCTCTATCAGAATCCAGAGTTTCGGAAAGATTGGAGAAACTTAATTTTTCGCCCGAAAAAAAAAACGTAAGGGGTACCACTGTCATTTTTTTTTCGGGCCGAATTTTTGAGTTTCGATATCTCAGCTCTGGAAGGGGCTAGAGCCTCCATTTTTGCACTCAGGTCTAAGTCTCGTGGCCCTCTATCAGAATCCAGAGTTTCGGGAAGATTGGAGAAACTTAATTTTTCGCCCGAAAAAAAAAACGTAAGGGGTACCACTGTCGTTTTTTTTTCGGGCCGAATTTTTGAGTTTCGATATCTCAGCTCTGGAAGGGGCTAGAGCCTCCATTTCTGCACTCAGGTCTAAGTCTCGTGGCCCTCTATCAGAATCCAGAGTTTTGGGAAGATTGGAGAAACTTAATTTTTCGCACGAAAAAAAAAAACGTAAGGGGTACCACTGTCGTTTTTTTTTTTTCGGGCCGAATTTTTGAGTTTCGATATCTCAGCTGTGGAAGGGGCTAGAGCCTCCATTTTTGCACTCAGGTCTAAGTCTCGTGGCCCTATATCAGAATCCAGAGTTTCGGGAAGATTGGAGAAACTTAATTTTTCGCCCGAAAAAAAAAAACGTAAGGGGTACCACTGTCGTTTTTTTTTTCGGGCCGAATTTTTGAGTTTCGATATCTCAGCTCTGGAAGGGGCTAGAGCCTCCATTTTTGCACTCAGGTCTAAGTCTCGTGGCCCTCTATCAGAATCCAGAGTTTTGGGAAGATTGGAGAAACTTAATTTTTCGTCCGAAAAAAAAAAACGTAAGGGGTACCACTGTCGTTTTTTTTTCGGGCCGAATTTTTGAGTTTCGATATCTCAGCTCTGGAAGGAGCTAGAGCCTCCATTTTTGCACTCAGGTCTAAGTCTCGTGGCCCTCTATCAGAATCCAGAGTTTTGGGAAGATTGGAGAAACTTAATTTTTCGCCCGAAAAAAAAAAACGTAAGGGGTACCACTGTCGTTTTTTTTTCGGGCCGAATTTTTGAGTTTCGATATCTCAGCTCTGGAAGGGTCTAGAGCCTCCATTTTTGCACTCAGGTCTAAGTCTCGTGGCCCTCTATCAGAATCCAGAGTTTTGGGAAGATTGGAGAAACTTAATTTTTCGCCCGAAAAAAAAAACGTAAGGGGTACCACTGTCGTTTTTTTTTCGGGCCGAATTTTTGAGTTTCGATATCTCAGCTCTGGAAGGGGCTAGAGCCTCCATTTTTGCACTCAGGTCTAAGTCTCGTGGCCCTCTATCAGAATCCAGAGTTTTGGGAAGATTGGAGAAACTTAATTTTTCGCCCGAAAAAAAAAAAACGTAAGGGGTACCACTGTCGTTTTTTTTTCGGGCCGAATTTTTGAGTTTCGATATCTCAGCACTGGAAGGGGCTAGAGCCTCCATTTTTGCACTCAGGTCTGAGTCTCGTGGCCCTCTATCAGAATCCAGAGTTTTGGGAAGATTGGAGAAACTTAATTTTTCACCCGAAAAAAAAAAACGTAAGGGGTACCACTGTCGTTTTTTTTTTCGGGCCGAATTTTTGAGTTTCGATATCTCAGCTCTGGAAGGGGCTAGAGCCTCCATTTTTGCACTCAGGTCTAAGTCTCGTGGCCCTCTATCAAAATCCAGAGTTTTGGGAAGATTGGAGAAACTTAATTTTTCGCCCGAAAAAAAAAAACGTAAGGGGTACCACTGTCGTTTTTTTTTCGGGCCGAATTTTTGAGTTTCGATATCTCAGCTCTGGAAGGGGCTAGAGCCTCCATTTTTGCACTCAGGTCTAAGTCTCGTGGCCCTCTATCAGAATCCAAAGTTTTGGGAAGATTGGAGAAACTTAATTTTTCGTCCGAAAAAAAAAAACGTAAGGGGTACAAATGTCGTTTTTTTTTTCGGGCCGAATTTTTGAGTTTCGATATCTCAGCTCTGGAAGGGGCTAGAGCCTCCATTTTTGCACTCAGGTCTAAGTCTCGTGGCCCTCTATCAGAATCCAGAGTTTTGGGAAGATTGGAGAAATTTAATTTTTCACCCGAAAAAAAAAAACGTAAGGGGTACCACTGTCGTTTTTTTTTTCGGGCCGAATTTTTGAGTTTCGATATCTCAGCTCTGGAAGGGGCTAGAGCCTCCATTTTTGCACTCAGGTCTAAGTCTCGTGGCCCTCTATCAGAATCCGGAGTTTTGGGAAGATTGGAGAAAATTAATTTTTCACCCGAAAAAAAAAAAACGTAAGGGGTACCACTGTCGTTTTTTTTTTCGGGCCGAATTTTTGAGTTTCGATATCTCAGCTCTGGAAGGGGCTAGAGCCTCCATTTTTGCACTCAGGTCTAAGTCTCGTGGCCCTCTATCAGAATCCAGAGTTTTGGGAAGATTGGAGAAACTTAATTTTTCGCCCGAAAAAAAAACCGTAAGGGGTACCACTGTCGTTTTTTTTTTCGGGCCGAATTTTTGAGTTTCGATATCTCAGCTCTGGAAGGGGCTAGAGCCTCCATTTTTGCACTCAGGTCTAAGTCTCGTGGCCCTCTATCAGAATCCAGAGTTTTGGGAAGATTGGAGAAACTTAATTTTTCGCCCGGAAAAAAAAACGTAAGGGGTACCACTGTCGTTTTTTTTTCGGGCCGAATTTTTGAGTTTCGATATCTCAGCTCTGGAAGGGGCTAGAGCCTCCATTTTTGCACTCAGGTCTAAGTCTCGTGGCCCTCTATCAGAATCCAGAGTTTTGGGAAGATTGGAGAAACTTAATTTTTCGCCCGAAAAAAAAAACGTAAGGGGTACCACTGTCGTTTTTTTTTTTCGGGCCGAATTTTTGAGTTTCGATATCTCAGCTCTGGAAGGGGCTAGAGCCTCCATTTTTGCACTCAGGTCTAAGTCTCAGTGCCCTCTATCAGAATCCAGAGTTTCGAGAAGATTGGGGATACTTAATTTTTCGCCCAAAAAAAAAAACGTAAGGGGTAACACTGTCGTTTTTTTTTTCGGGTCGAAATTTTGAGTTTCGATGTCTCAGCTCTGGAAGGGTCTAGAGCCTCCATTTTTGCACTCAGGTGTAAGTCTCAGTGCCCTCTATCAGAATCCAGAGTTTCGAGAAGATTGGGGATACTAAATTTTTCGCCCCAAAAAAAAAAAAAAAGCGTAAGGGGTAACACTGTCGTTTTTTTTTTTCGGGTCGAAATTTTGAATTTCGATATCTCAGCTCTGGAAGGGTCTAGAGCCTCCATTTTTGCACTCAGGTGTAAGTCTCAGTGCCCTCTATCAGAATCCAGAGTTTCGAGAAGATTGGGGATACTAAATTTTTCGCCTAAAAAAAAAAACGTAAGGGGTAACACTGTCG
The DNA here is from genome assembly GCF_988280905.1 of Pimephales promelas. NCBI lineage: Eukaryota > Metazoa > Chordata > Actinopteri > Cypriniformes > Leuciscidae > Pimephales > Pimephales promelas. The sequence continues at coordinate 3,089,131 of NC_142772.1, read as the reverse complement.
TTTTTTTTTTCGGGTCGAAATTTTGAGTTTTGATATCTCAGCTCTGGAAGGGTCTAGAGCCTCCATTTTTGCACTCAGGTGTAAGTCTCCGTGCCCTCTATCAGAATCCAGAGTTTCGAGAAGATTGGGGATACTAAATTTTTCGCCCCCAAAAAAAAACGTAAGGGGTAACACTGTCGTTTTTTTTTTCGGGTCGAAATTTTGAGTTTCGATATCTCAGCTCTGGAAGGGTCTAAAGCCTCCATTTTTGCACTCAGGTGTAAGTCTCAGTGCCCTCTATCAGAATCCAGAGTTTCGAGAAGATTGGGGATACTAAATTTTTCGCCTAAAAAAAAAAAACGTAAGGGGTAACACTGTCGTTTTTTTTTCGGGTCGAAATTTTGAGTTTCGATATCTCAGCTCTGGAAGGGTCTAGAGCCTCCATTTTTGCACTCAGGTGTAAGTCTCCGTGCCCTCTATCAGAATCCAGAGTTTCGAGAAGATTGGGGATACTAAATTTTTCGCCCAAAAAAAAAAAACGTAAGGGGTAACACTGTCGTTTTTTTTTTCGGGTCGAAATTTTGAGTTTCGATATCTCAGCTCTGGAAGGGTCTAGAGCCTCCATTTTTGCACTCAGGTGTAAGTCTCCGTGCCCTCTATCAGAATCCAGAGTTTCGAGAAGATTGGGGATACTAAATTTTTCGCCCAAAAAAAAAAAACGTAAGGGGTAACACTGTCGTTTTTTTTTTCGGGTCGAAATTTTGAGTTTCGATATCTCAGCTCTGGAAGGGTCTAAAGCCTCCATTTTTGCACTCAGGTGTAAGTCTCAGTGCCCTCTATCAGAATCCAGAGTTTCGAGAAGATTGGGGATACTTAATTTTTCGCCCAAAAAAAAAAAAACGTAAGGGGTAACACTGTCGTTTTTTTTTCGGGTCGAAATTTTGAGTTTCGATATCTCAGCTCTGGAAGGGTCTAAAGCCTCCATTTTTGCACTCAGGTGTAAGTCTCAGTGCCCTCTATCAGAATCCAGAGTTTCGAGAAGATTGGGGATACTAAATTTTTCGCCTAAAAAAAAAAAACGTAAGGGGTAACACTGTCGTTTTTTTTTCGGGTCGAAATTTTGAGTTTCGATATCTCAGCTCTGGAAGGGTCTAGAGCCTCCATTTTTGCACTCAGGTGTAAGTCTCAGTGCCCTCTATCAGAATCCAGAGTTTCGAGAAGATTGGGGATACTTAATTTTTCACCCAAAAAAAAAAAAACCGTAAGGGGTAACACTGTCGTTTTTTTTTCGGGTCGAAATTTTCAGTTTCGATATCTCAGCTCTGGAAGGGTCTAGAGCCTCCATTTTTGCACTCAGGTGTAAGTCTGAGTACCCTCTATCAGAATCCAGAGTTTCGAGAAGATTGGGGATACTAAATTTTTCGCCCAAAAAAAAAAAAAAACATAAGGGGTAACACTGTCTTTTTTTTTCGGGTCGAAATTTTGAGTTTCGATATCTCAGCTCTGGAAGGGTGTAGAGCCTCCATTTTTGGACTCAGGTGTAAGTCTCAGTGCCCTCTATCAGAATCCAGAGTTTCGAGAAGATTGGGGATACTTAATTTTTCGCCCAAAAAAAAAAACGTAAGGGGTAACACTGTCGTTTTTTTTTCGGG